>NC_088423.1:30866577-31166577 GCF_034236695.1 Oncorhynchus nerka
ACAGAGACAGAGACAGAGACAGAGAGAGACTCCAAGCAGTGAACATATAGTACAGTATGCAACTTGGATACAATCCCACAGGAACATCACCCCCAGGGATAGCTACAGTATATAGCTACGTCTCCTTGTGTGTGCCTCTACTGCCTATACATCATCATCGTAGGGCCCTGCGTTTTGTGCAATCATGTGACATAAGAGAATTACACCAAAATTAAAAGCAAATGTCTGAGGATGGTGCTGGACCATCTGACATGAAAAGAAAAGTGAGAGTTTGATGAAAAAGCTTTAAATAAAGGTTAGAATCCAAGCATTTCACAATTGCACAAAATTGCCTAATCAGGGGTGGGCTTCACTGGGCTACATCATAACAGCCTTGGGTGCCAGTCAGCTTTCTACTTTAGCCAACTAGTGGTTGTCTTGCCAATGAAGAGTAGCCAAACTACTTCAAGGTACACACAAAATCAAATCTGTGTGTATATTAATGTAGGTAGGAGGTTATGGTAATAACAAAAGGAGCACGTGTGCACACAAACATGTTAGGAAAATGGGTGTACCCACACTAGGGGCCAGACTAACTGTTTTCCAACCGTGCAACGCAGAGTCATGCAATTACATATCATGTGTATTTGATTATGTAGGCCAGCTCCCCAACTCTTCTACCCAACCAATACAACAGCAAACAGAATCCTTCCAACAAAACTGTTTACACAATCACCACAGTAAGACAGAGAAAAATGACCATTTCCACTCTTGTTTCTGGAGAGGTCTCTGCATTTGCTCCATTGTCGAATGCCAGAAATCTGTAATGGAAGCATTTTATTTTAAGTTTTTTTCTAGTTAAGTTTACGCAACCGTTAGGAAGGAGTTTCCATTATACACAAGCAACCCTGCCAGTGGTGACAGCATTGGACTCTTTAAACGTTTATCACAAGAAGACAGTTCTTTATTGTATTTATTTATAGGGACAGTGCACATTAATCAACATCAATATTACAATAATGCAGCATCCATGTAAATGTACAGGGGTTAGCCAAAAGCTCATTTGCACCCTTGTCCCAGGGGCAGGTAAGAGAAATTACACTGCCATATTAAAGACAGTTCAAACAGCCTTCTGGTGTGATGTAATGATCCCAGGATCACTTCACAGTGGTACACACACACACACACACACACACACACACACACACACACACACACACACACACACACACACACACACACACACACACACACACACACACACACACACACACACACACGCACGCACGCATACACACACACACAAACACACACGTTGAAAAATGGCTGCCATCATCACCCCCATAACAGACAGAACAAAGTACGGTGTGTGTTTGTGTGCGTGCGCGTGCGTGCGGTGTGGCGTGCCTGATGTATGCTCAACATCAGGGGTGTTATTATTACTTAATGTGGTCACATTCCACATTCGGCAACAGATACCATGATATTTGGAGACGTCTTCACCCGCATGGTAGTGACTTGGCCATAAGAGGGTCAACTTTATTACCAAAAGTTACACAGATACCATGTAGACTACTATTTTTGTGGACCCCAGGAAGATTAGCTGCTGCATGAGCAATAGCTAATGGGATCCTAATAAACTAAACCAAGAAACTATTCCTATCTTAATTTATCTAGCTCTGAATAGGATGAAAGTTGATCAGTGAGACAGATATCAAAGAAGAGAAAAGGAACAAGGCCAAGACGAGCATCAGTGTCAGTGTTGATAAAGAAATCACATGAAGCCCATTGATCTGACACACACACAAAGCTCTCTTTATCCAGCCGGGATAATATGCCTTTTCCTCAAATAGTGATCATGGCACTGGACTGTGTCTATATACACTGAGCATACAAAACATTAAGAATACCTGCTCTTTCCATGACAGACTGACCAGGTGAAAGCTATGATCCCTTATTGATGTCACTTATTACATCTACTTCAATCAGTGTAGATGAAGGGGAGTAGACAGGTTAAAGATGCACTATGCAGAAATCGCTCCGCCATTTCCTGGTTGCTAATTACAGTTTGTGACAAAACGTGTAGAGTATCTTTGTGTCATCTAAAGCGCTGTGAAACATATTTTCCATAACCAAAAATATTGTAAAATATTGTATATACAAAACCGAAAGTAAAAGACGCAAAATCGATACTTAAAAATGGGAAGCATAGAAATAGTGCACATAGAACAGATCGACCACTTCTTAGAGTTGCTTTCAATGAGAATGACAGATCTATAACACATTCTATGTGCATTTGATCAGGTCACCCCAAAAGTAACATATTTAAAAAGGGTTTTTAAGCCTTGAGACAATTGAGACATGGATCCTGTATGTGTGCCTTTCAGAGGGTGAATGGGAAACACAGAGGATTTTGAAGGGGGTATGTGTCAGATGTGTGCGTACTGGTAGCAAAGTCAGAGATTTGTGAGGTTAGACAAAAAAAATGTGATGCCAGGCATTTCACAGTCTACAGTGGTACTGCATTGCCCACATTTCAAAATATTTGCCCTCTCTGTCTAGCCAATCTAAATAAAATCAGATAAAAATGTTAATTTGTCACATGCTTCTTCAACAACAGGTGTAGACTAACAACGAAATGGTTACTTGTGGGTCCTTTTCCAACAATGCAAAGTTGAAGATAAGATTTTTAAAAATAAAATAAAAAAATAGAAATAGTGACACGAGGAATAAATACACAGTAAATAACGAATGACAATAACGAGTAAAAATAACATGGTTATATGCAGGGAGTAGCAGCACAGAGTCAATGTGCAGGGGTACGAGGTAATTGAGGTAGCTATGTACATATAGGTAGGGGTAAAGTGACTAGGCAACAGGATAGATAATAGACAGTAGCAGCAGCGTATGTGGTGAGTGTGAAATGGTGGGTGTGTGTAAATGTGTGTGGCATCAGTATGCATGTGTACATGTGTTATGTGTGTGTGGGTGTATGTAGTGCGTGCGCGCGTGTGTGTGTGTGTGTGTGTGTGTGTGTGTGTGTGTGTGTGTGTGTGTGTGTGTGTGTGTGTGTGTGTGTGTGTGTGTGTGTGTGTGTGTGTGTGTGTGTGTGTGTGTGTGTATGTGTCACGCCCTGATCGGTTTCACCTGTTCCTGTTATTGTCTCCATCCCATTCAGGTGTTGCTTATTTTCCCCAGTGTATTTATCCCTGTGTTTCCTGTCTCTCTGTGCCAGTTTGTCTTGTACGTCAGTCAAGTCAACCAGCGTGTTTTTCCAGTAATCCTTTTGCTATTCTCTTTTTGAAAGTCTTCCTGGTTTTTACCCCTGCCGTACTCTGGACTACTTTCCCGCCTGCCTGATCATCCTGCCTGCCTGCCCTGACCTTGACTCTGCCTGCCCTGACCTTGACTCTGCCTGCCCTGACCTTGACTCTGCCTGCCCTGACCTTGACTCTGCCTGCCCTGACCTTGACTCTGCCTGCCCTGACCTTGACTCTGCCTGCCCTTCGGTACCTTTAGGACTCTAGACTAGTTTTGACCCTTTTGTCTCTCCACGACCATTCTCTTGTCTTACCACTTTGGATGAATAAATGTTGGAAGATTCCAACCATCTGCCTCCTGTGTCTGCATCTGGATCTCGCCTTGTGTCATGAACTATCATGACACAAGGCGAGATCCAGATGCAGACACAGGAGGCAGATGGTTGGAATCTTCCAATATTTATTCATCCAAAGTGGTAAGACAAGAGAATGTCGTGGAGAGACAAAAGGGTCAAACTAGTCTAGAGTCCTAAAGGTCTCTTGTCAGGCAGAGTCAAGGTCAGGGCAGGCAGAGTCAAGGTCAGGGCAGGCAGAGTCAAGGTCAGGGCAGGCAGAGTCAAGGTCAGGCAGGCAGAGTCAAGGTCAGGGCAGGCAGAGTCAAGGTCTCCTCAGGGCAGGCAGAGTCAAGGTCAGGGCAGGCAGAGTCAAGGTCAGGGCAGGCAGGCAGGATGATCAGGCAGGCGGGAAAGTAGTCCAGAGTGTAAAAACAGGATGAATATAGTATGTGTGTATTGGTGTGTCAGTGTAAGTATGTGTGTCGTTGACCATTTTTAGGGCCTTCCTCTGACATTGCCTGGTATAGAGGTCCTGGATGGCAGGGAGCTTGGGCCGTACTTACCACCCTCTCTAGATTCTAGAGTGCTGGTCATGAGAATAGAATGCTAGGTGTAGGAGTGGGCTGATGTCAGTGTGTAGAGTGGCGCACAGAGCTTGAAGGCATTGGCCAGGGAGGGGAGAGGGGGATAAGCGGGAGAAGAGGGGGGAGCTGGCGGGTGGGCACTGGATGTGGTATAGTGGTTCAGCGTTTTGGCTTTTACAGACCCCCCTCCCCAGACACACACATCAAATTCCAGCGAAGACATTATCCATGTGTTAATCCCTGTACAGGGGGAGACATGGCGAGTGGATGTCAATCAATGCATCAGTTTCATTAGGGAAACATCCGAGGCGGAGCTGGCGATTGAGGCCACCAAACAAATCATAAACGCAAGTGGAAGACATCTTGGCTGTGCACCAGATGGGGCAGCCAGGCCCCAGTGAAGGGGGCATTCTGGTCATAACCCGGGGAGCGACCTCATTCTCCAAATAAAAGCCTGTTTACATAACACCTCGGTTGCCCTGTGACAGCAGGCAGAGAGGAGAAGAGGAGGAGAGGAGGAGTGAGCAGAGAGAAGAGAGAGATATGGCTCATAGGACAAGTCCTATGAAAATGCCACCAGCATTTCCTCTTTCGTCAAATCAGAGAAGGATACAGGAACAAAGAGGTGAGTTATACCATTGCAGTACACACACAAAAACACATGCATGCACATACATAAACATGCCTCAAACAGCCCACCCCCCGACACACACAGCCCATCCTCCTCACACACACACACCACAGGAAGACCGATCACAGAGCCCCTTCCTGTGTCTCTCTGCAGCTCCACTCAGCTGTGTCATTCTCTGTTTCCTGTCGGAGCCCCCTCCCTCTCAGCCACACCAACCAACCAGAACCCTGTTGATCCACACTAACCAAGACCCCACAAGGGCAGCCCTCTCTTGGGGGAAGAGAACAGGAATAGTGGGGCTTTGGTCTCCACTCAGTAACGACGGAGGGCGGAGAAAAACATAAGGAGAAAGGACACTCTGGGAGAGACTACAACACTGTACCTAGGAGGATAAAATCATTGACTAAGCTGGAAAGGACTATTACACAGATCGATCTCCCAGAATTACGGGGCAGGGGGAGGAAGAGAAAGCGAGGTTGCAGGATGTAGAGTAGGAGAGAGAGAGAGATAGAGAGAGTCATAATAATATGATTCTCCACACTGCTGGACCCAGATCAAAAATCCAGCAGCGGGAGGCCTGTGAAGTCAGATCCTGCGCCTTAAGTGTGTCCGCTTGATAAACATCACACAGGAAGGGGACACTCATTCAGACCTGGGTCAAATAAATACGTCCGTCTAAGACTTTCAAATTAACACCTGAACACCTCCCTCTGCAATTGGATCCTGGACTTCCTGATGGGCCGGCCTCAGGTGGTAAGGGTAGGCAACAACACCTCCGCCACGCTGACCCTCAACATGAGGCCCTCAGGGGTGTGCTTAGTCCCCTCCTGTACTCCCTGTTCACCCACGACTGCATGGCCAAACACGACTCCAACACCATCATCAAGTTTGCTGACGACACGACGATGGTAGGCCTGATCACCGGCAGCGATGAGACAGCCTGCAGGGAGGAGGCTCCACATTGATCTGGTACTGGTACTCCCTGTATATAGCTCCACATTGATCTGGTACTGGTGCTCCCTGTATATAGCTCCACACTGATCTGGTACTGGTACTCCCTGTATATAGCTCCACATTGATCTGGTACTGGTGCTCCCTGTATATAGCTCCACACTGATCTGGTACTGGTACTCCCTGTATATAGCTCCACATTGATCTGGTACTGGTGCTCCCTGTATATAGCTCCACACTGATCTGGTACTGGTACTCCCTGTATATAGCTCCACATTGATCTGGTACTGGTGCTCCCTGTATATAGCTCCACACTGATCTGGTACTGGTGCTCCCTGTATATAGCTCCACACTGATCTGGTATTGGTACTCCCTGTATATAGCTGCATATTGATCTGGTATTGGTACTCCCTGTATATAGCTCCACACTGATCTGGTACTGGTACTCCCTGTATATAGCTCGACACTGATCTGGTACTGGTACTCCCTGTATATAGCTCCACACTGATCTGGTACTGGTACTCCCTGTATATAGCTCCACATTGATCTGGTATTGGTACTCCCTGTATATAGCTCCACATTGATCTGGTACTGGTACTCCCTGTATATACTTCCACATTTATCTGGTACTGGTGCTCCTTGTATATAGCTCCACATTGATCTGGTATTGGTACTCCATGTATATAGCTCCACACTGATCTGGTATTGGTACTCCCTGTATATAGCGCCTCATTGATCTGGTACTGGTACTCCCTGAATATAGCTCCACATTGATCTGGTACTGGTACTCCCTGTATATAGCTCCACATTGATCTGGTATTGGTACTTCCTGAATATAGCTCCACACTGATCTGGTACTGGTACTCCCTGAATATAGCTCCACACTGATCTGGTACTGGTGCTCCCTGTATATAGCGCCCCATTGATCTGGTACTGGTACTCCCTGAATATAGCTCCACATTGATCTGGTACTGGTACTCCCTGTATATAGCCCCACACTGATCTGGTACTGGTACTCACTGTATATAGCTCGACACTGATCTGGTACTGGTACTCCCTGTATATAGCGCCTCATTGATCTGGTACTGGTGCTCCCTGTATATAGCTCCACATTGATCTGGTACTGGTGCTCCCTGTATATAGCTCCACATTGATCTGGTACTGGTGCTCCCTGTATATAGCTCCACATTGATCTGGTACTGGTACTCCCTGAATATAGCTCCACATTGATCTGGTACTGGTGCTCCCTGTATATAGCTCCACATTGATCTGGTACTGGTACTCCCTGTATATAGCTCGACACTGATCTGGTACTGGTACTCCCTGTATATAGCTCCACATTGATCTGGTACTGGTACTCCCTGTATATAGCTCCACATTGATCTGGTACTGGTACTCCCTGTATATAGCTCCACATTGATCTGGTACTGGTACTCCCTGTATATAGCTCCACATTGATCTGGTACTGGTACTCCCTGTATATAGCTCGACACTGATCTGGTACTGGTACTCCCTGTATATAGCTCCACATTGATCTGGTACTGGTTCTCCCTGTATATAGCTCGACACTGATCTGGTACTGGTGCTCCCTGTATATAGCTCGACACTGATCTGGTATTGGTACTCCCTGTATATAGCTCCACATTGATATGGTACTGGTACTCCCTGTATATAGCTCCACATTGATCTGGTACTGGTACTCCCTGTATATAGCTCCACATTGATCTGGTATTGGTACTCCCTGTATATAGCTCGACACTGATCTGGTACTGGTACTCCCTGTATATAGCTCCACATTGATCTGGTACTGGTACTCCCTGTATATAGCTCGACACTGATCTGGTACTGGTGCTCCCTGTATATAGCTCCACACTGATCTGGTACTGGTACTCCCTGTATATAGCTCCACATTGATCTGGTACTGGTACTCCCTGTATATAGCTCGACACGGATCTGGTATTGGTACTCCCTCTATATAGCTCCACATTGATCTGGTACTGGTACTCCCTGTATATAGCTCCACATTGATCTGGTACTGGTACTCCCTGTATATAGCTCCACATTGATCTGGTACTGGTGCTCCCTGTATATAGCTCCACATTGATCTGGTACTGGTACTCCCTGTATATAGCTCCACATTGATCTGGTACTGGTGCTCCCTGTATATAGCTCCACACTGATCTGGTACTCCCTGTATATAGCTCCACATTGATCTGGTACTGGTGCTCCCTGTATATAGCTCCACACTGATCTGGTACTGGTACTCCCTGTATATAGCTCCACATTGATCTGGTACTGGTGCTCCCTGTATATAGCTCCACACTGATCTGGTACTGGTACTCCCTGTATAATCAGGGCAAGGTGTCTGGTAACATGTCCGAATATAAACAATGCAGCTATTCCCTCCGCAAGGCTATTAAACAAGCTAAGCGTCAGTACAGGGACAAAGTGGAATCTCAATTCAATGGCTCAGACACAAGAGGCATGTGGCAGGGTCTACAGTCAATCACGGACTACAAGAAGAAACCCAGCCCAGTCACGGACCAGGATGTCTTGCTCCCAGGCAGACTAAATAACTTTTTTGCCCGCTTTGAGGACAATACAGTGCCACTGACACGGCCTGCAACGAAAACATGCGGTCTCTCCTTCACTGCAGCCGAGGTGAGTAAGACATTTAAACGTGTTAACCCTCGCAAGGCTGCAGGCCCAGACGGCATCCCCAGCCGCGCCCTCAGAGCATGCGCACCAGCTGGCCGGTGTGTTTACGGACATATTCAATCAATCCCTATACCAGTCTGCTGTTCCCACATGCTTCAAGAGGGCCACCATTGTTCCTGTTCCCAAGAAAGCTAAGGTAACTGAGCTAAACGACTACCGCCCATTGCACTCACTTCCGTCATCATGAAGTGCTTTGAGAGACTAGTCAAGGACCATATCACCTCCACCCTACCTGACACCCTAGACCCACTCCAATTTGCTTACCGCCCAAATAGGTCCACAGACGATGCAATCTCAACCACACTGCACACTGCCCTAACCCACCTGGACAAGAGGAATACCTATGTGAGAATGCTGTTCATCGACTACAGCTCGGCATTCAACACCATAGTACCCTCCAAGCTCGTCATCAAGCTCGAGACCCTGGGTCTCGACCCCGCCCTGTGCAACTGGGTACTGGACTTCCTGACGGGCCGCCCCCAGGTGGTGAGGGTAGGCAACAACATCTCCTCCCGCTGATCCTCAACACGGGGCCCCACAAGGGTGCGTTCTGAGCCCTCTCCTGTACTCCCTGTTCACCCACGACTGCGTGGCCACGCACGCTCCAACTCAATCATCAAGTTTGCGGACGACACAACAGTGGTAGGCTTGATTACCAACAACGACGAGACGGCCTACAGGGAGGAGGTGAGGGCCCTCGGAGTGTGGTGTCAGGAAAATAACCTCACACTCAACGTCAACAAAACTAAGGAGATGATTGTGGACTTCAGGAAACAGCAGAGGAACACCCCCCTATCCACATCGATGGAACAGTAGTGGAGAGGGTAGCAAGTTTTAAGTTCCTCGGCATACACATCACAGACAAACTGAATTGGTCCACTCACACTGACAGCGTCGTGAAGAAGGCACAGCAGCGCCTCTTCAACCTCAGGAGGCTGAAGAAATTCGGCTTGTCACCAAAAGCACTCACGAACTTCTACAGATGCACAATCGAGAGCATCCTGGCGGGCTGTATCACCGCCTGGTACGGCAACTGCTCCGCCCTCAACCGTAAGGCTCTCCAGAGGTAGTGAGGTCTGCACAACGCATCACCGGGGCAAACTACCTGCCCTCCAGGACACCTACACCACCCGATGTTACAGGAAGGCCATAAAGATCATCAAGGACATCAACCACCCGAACCACTGCCTGTTCACCCCGCTATCATCCAGAAGGCGAGGTCAGTACAGGTGCATCAAAGCTGGGACTGAGAGACTGAAAACAGCTTCTATCTCAAGGCTATCAGACTGTTAAACAGCCACCATTGAGTGGCTGCTGCCAACACACTGTCATTGACACTGACCCAACTCCAGCCACTTTAATAATGGGAATTGATGGGAAATGATGTAAATATATCACTAGCCACTTTAAACAATGCTACCTTATATAATGTTACTTACCCTACATTATTCATCTCATATGCATACGTATATACTGTACTCTACATCATCGACTGCATCCTTATGTAATACATGTATCACTAGCCACTTTAACTATGCCACTTTGTTTACTTTGTCTACATACTCATCTCATATGTATATACTGTACTCGATACCATCTACTGTATGCTGCTCTGTACCATCACTCACTCATATATCCTTATGTACATATTCTTTATCCCCTAACACTGTGTATAAGACAGTAGTTTTAGAATTGTTAGTTAGATTACTTGTTGGTTATCACTGCATTGTCGGAACTAGAAGCACAAGCATTTCGCTACACTCGCATTAACATCTGCTAACCATGTGTATGTGACAAATAAAATTTGATTTGATTTGATTTGATTTATATAGCTCCACATTGATCTGGTACTGGTGCTCCCTGTATATAGCTCCACACTGATCTGGTACTGGTGCTCCCTGTATATAGCTCCACACTGATCTGGTACTGGTACTCCCTGTATATAGCTGCATATTGATCTGGTATTGGTACTCCCTGTATATAGCTCCACACTGATCTGGTACTGGTACTCCCTGTATATAGCTCGACACTGATCTGGTACTGGTACTCCCTGTATATAGCTCCACACTGATCTGGTACTGGTACTCCCTGTATATAGCTCCACATTGATCTGGTATTGGTACTCCCTGTATATAGCTCCACATTGATCTGGTACTGGTACTCCCTGTATATACTTCCACATTTATCTGGTACTGGTGCTCCTTGTATATAGCTCCACATTGATCTGGTATTGGTACTCCCTGTATATAGCTCCACACTGATCTGGTATTGGTACTCCCTGTATATAGCGCCTCATTGATCTGGTACTGGTACTCCCTGTATATAGCTCCACATTGATCTGGTACTGGTACTCCCTGTATATAGCTCCACATTGATCTGGTACTGGTACTCCCTGTATATAGCTCGACACTGATCTGGTATTGGTACTCCCTCTATATAGCTCCACATTTATCTGGTACTGGTACTCCCTGTATATAGCTCCACATTGATCTGGTACTGGTACTCCCTGTATATAGCTCGACACTGATCTGGTACTGGTACTCCCTGTATATAGCGCCTCATTGATCTGGTACTGGTACTCCCTGTATATAGCTCGACACTGATCTGGTACTGGTACTCCCTGTATATAGCTCCACGTTGATCTGGTACTGGTACTCCCTGTATATAGCTCCACATTGATCTGGTACTGGTACTCCCTGTATATAGCTCCACATTGATCTGGTACTTTTTTAAAAACTGCATAGTTGGAAAGGGCTCGTAAGCAAGCATTTCAAGGTAAAGTCATAGACATATCATTTGATTTAGTTGATCAAATTATGATTTACTTCACTTGGTACAATAGAACCAATGGAGTAGTCCCCAATGTGTAAACTACATGCTAAATCAAGCACACCTCAAATATTTTCAAGTATTGGACATACGCATTGTGTTTGGAGTGTCTTCAATATATATGATGTATGTGTGCGTTGATGGGTGTCTGTGTAGCCGCGTGTAGGGGGGTGAATAATAGTAGATAAAGCCCAGGAGAGGGCTATGTAACAGAGATATGGTCTGTGTTCCAAATGGCAGGGAATAGGGTGCCATTTGTGACGAAGAAGTGGTTGAAACACACACACACACACAGGAGATCTGATGTTTTCCGTGTATCCGTTGGCAGTTTAACAAACAGTTGGGGAGACCTGACAGAACCGCTGTGATTTGAGTTACACCCATTCACACACACACACACACACACACACACACACACACACACACACACACACACACACACACACAGGGGATCTGATGTTTTCCGTGTATCCATTGGCAGTTTAACAAACAATTGGGGAGACCTGACAGAACCGCTGTGATTTGAGTTACACCCATTCACACACACACACACACCCACACACACACACACACACACACACACACACACACACACACACACACACACACACACACACACACACACACACACACACACATACACATTTGAGTTCCGCCCTCGTAGGTTAGCTGTCCTGCTGACAGATTGGTTTAATAGCAGTCTAATGTCGAGGGGGTTTGGTCGTAATAAAACAAATGCTTAACATTTCCACTGACTCACTATACTGCAATTAGTGCCCTGCAACTGCTGCCCTCCAACCAACCGGTTCAATGCTTTAAATATACAGTGATAACTATTAAGCACATCAACACAATAAACGTCAACTTAATTCATGAAGACATTCCTAATACAAGGATTAGCATTGATTCAGTCAGGTCTAAACAACTAGAAAGCTCTACAATACACACACAGTAAGAGCAAGAGAGGGTGAGCGAAAGAGAGAGAATATCTGTCACCACAATTCAGTGTCCCTGTTTCAAAAGAACATATTTTAAACCCAGTCCATGCAGTTTGCTTTTACTTTACAAGACGTCGTAAAGGGAGACCGAACGTTCCTCAAAGTGCCCGTATGTGAAAACCACAATAGTCATTTTGTGGTCCATAATCTCTATCTCAGTATCACTTTCATTTCCGAATGCTATTTCAGTTGTACTATTGTGACATGTTACGCCATCATAGTGTGCATAATATGGCATGATGTCAATATTGCAATGCTTGCGTCATATCCATGTACAATTATTTATACTGTATTTGAGGGTGCATTTACACATGTATCATTACTAGAAGTAGGCTATCATATATTGTGGTAGTTTTGGATACTAAAAAACATAATTCGATGTCTCGCATACATACAGTACATCATCCAATCAATAGGTCAGTAAATCCACTAAACTAGAATGAGTTTACTAGTCAAATTGCCAATGTCAGATGTTCCAAGCCTGTTCCACACATTCTATTTCTAGTGGTAGATCAGTAACATCCGTATCATAGAGTCCTGGGTGTTTTCATTATGCTGACAAATCCAAGACGGCGTAGCAGTCGGACATGTGTATCAGATCAAATCAAATGTTTTTATATAGCCCTCCTTACATCAGCTGATATCTCTAAGCCCCTAACAGCAAGCAAGGCAGGTGTAGGAGCATGTTTGTCTTGTCCCGTCTTGTCCCATGTAAATAGTTGGTGGTACGAATCTGCTATTTTTATCTAAATTGTCATTATTTCGCCACTATGGCCTATTTATTGCCTTACCTCCCTAATCTTCTACATTTGCACACACTGTACATAGATTTTCTATTGTGTTATTAACTGGAGGTTTGTTTATGTGTAACTCTGTGTTGTTGTTTTTGTCACGCTGCTTTGCTTTATCTCGGCCAGGTCGCAGTTGTAAATGAGAACTTGTTCTCAACTAGCCTACCTGGTAAAATAAAGGTGAAATTATTATTATTATTTTTTAAATTCTGTTGCAAAAAGTTCCTTAAATGGAAGCAAACCGAATGAAACAGGGAGGGACCTACCTGAATTTGTCCAATAGAAACACTTGTTTTGCTCTGTTTGCTTCCGTTTGGTTCTTAAACGGTAAACGCTTTCTGTGATGAATTCACTCCGGTACTGATTCTGTTAAACAGAGGAGAGCTCAGCTTGGACCCCATTGGTCACACTCTGTTACCCATGGGACCTCACAGCTGGAACTCGCTGCTAATTTGCCATGGTTAGACTTGTTTTCTTTACAGAGAGACCTGCGTCATAAAATACTAAAATATTTGAAAACCGAGAGGCGAAAAGTATGAACTATGGGATATTCTTCCCATCAAACAACTTTTTTTTGTCCAAACCTTGCCGTTGAAACACTAACCACTTTGATTATGCATTCAAAGCTGTTTCAACAAGATTACACACTCAAACAGATACAAAGGAATGTTTTTCTTTGAAAGATGTGCATACTACCAACCTGGCACCTGATCGCCCCTATAGTGACACAACACACCGATGTGACCAATAGACACCTTATGTCTGACGTTTAAGCAGTTACAAATACCTTCACTTTGTGACAGAAGAAATGTAACAAATGAAATCTCCTGGCTAATGATTCAATGAATTCTGCTGATGATAAAATGTATTTTGTATACATACATCAGTTATATAACCATCCCTGCTGGTTCCTTACTCTGATTGGTTTCCCCTAGGTACAGATCTAGGATCAGTCTCCCCTCCCCCAAATCCTAACATTAACCATTAGTGGGGGAAATGCTAAACTGACCCAAGATCAGCAACTAGGGGCCAACTTCACCCTACTCTTCCTCCCTCATAGTGAAGTTCCGTCTGCACAACTAACACACACTCATGACCACAGAGGACATAGGACTGTCTGTCTGACAATTAGGTCAGAGCATCACACAGATGCCACCGCCACACAGCCATTGGTCAACTTAAAAGGGACATGATTGGCTGGAAATATGATCACACGCCATGTTGACTCTCGATGGCAGCCAGTAGCATTTTGAAATCAAAAGATACTGAACCAATAGAATTAGAGGTAGGACCCCCAAAAATGGATGAATGAATGAACCAACAAACATGCATGTGAATGAATAAGGACTGTCTCAGTCTGTGTCCTACCTGGGGGCAGTCTTTGATGTAGTGGCCCTTGTTGAAGCAGAGGTGGCATAGGTAGTTGGGCGGGGGTCTTTTGCTGGGCTTGCGGGGCTCTGAGGAGAGGGAGAGGTCGGAGAAGTGGTCCGTCAAGGAGTTGAGTCCGTCAACAATGTTGTTGAGCGAGTCGTATGGCGAGACATTTTTATATACCCTGTTATTCAATGCCTGGAACAGGGAGAGACAGGAAAACATGGTTGGCATAATGCGCAGGGGAAAAAACATGACAAGAAATGTAGAATAAAGGAAGATGTGAAAATTAGGTGATGATGCCTTTATTGGAGTAACTTAATGCAAAGTTTGAAGTGCTGCCTGTTCTTCCTAATGTCAGGATTTTAAAGGATTTCTTATTCCATCATTACTTTTGTGGCAGAGCACCGAGCTTTATGTTTCTGAAGAACACCTGCAACTCCCCTCTATCATGCTTACAGAGTAGTTTGACAACCTATGGATACATGATACCACTAATGAAACAATATGGATTTTTTTTGCATTTGCGATGCTTGTTGAGTTTAATCACCAATTTCCGTTGACTGTCCTATGCCCTCCGTCTTTTCTCTCATTAAATTCAGCACATCTGGCACTCAGTCCAGCTGTTGCTTATGAACTGGAAAAGTACTGGGGATGCCACAAAGGAAGACAGGACTTTAGAGAAGGATGGCTTACAGTAAACAAGGAGAGAGACAGAGAGAGAGAAAGGGAGACATGGTGTTCATAGCCTGGTCCCAGATCTGTTTATGCTGTATTGCGTGACAATGGCTAGATAGGAGTTGGCAAGACAGCACAAACAGATCTGAGACCAGGCTGTTATGTTCCCAGATCTGTTTGAAGTATCACGCCACGAGGATGGTTTGTGGCTCACTCTGAGAAGTTGTGCCAGTCAATTGTTGCGTGAGATTGGTGCTCCAGTATCTGCTTAATGCACTCTGAATATCAATTTCCATTAGCAAACTGAAGGAGAGAATACATTTTTAAAAACCTTTTTATTCACTTTGTCCTCCAATTGAAATATTGGCATAGAAGTGACAATGAATTAGGTAAGTAGGTTCAACCTCTGTTTACGGTGAGGGACAGGAGTTTTTCTTGCATATGACATGCCCCTTGTAATAGGGTCCAGAGTTTTTCATGACCATGAGACCTAACCCTAATTTCTAGGCCTATTTATAGCTTTTCCTAAGAAAAACTCCAGGTCCTAGTTATGATGACCTCTCCTCTTCAATGTATAGCCCACTGTTAAAACTGAGACATGGAAGGAATCCAAGCTATATGGCAACACTGTCAGAGTTATGGAAAGTTACTGGAGTCTTTGTGAATGATATCTCTCCTTGGAAGAACTTACCTTGTTATTGTTGATGTCTTATGTTGCATAGCACAGAAATCTTACACTTGGCAACAGTGTAGCAGAGGTCGGCCCTAGCCCGGGAGGCAGCTCAAATCAACTCTTATCAGCACCTGTGTGTGTGTGTGTGTGTGTGTGTGTGTGTGTGTGTGTGTGTGTGTGTGTGTGCGTGCGTGCGTGTTCATTTACTAGATTCTACCCTGGATAAATAAAATATTAGCTTTCTATCTTTCTTTATGTTTTCCATGGCTTTCCATCTGCCATTGATTTTATCCACTGCCTGTTGATATTCTGCTATTGTTCTTCCTTGTGGAAGTTGCCAGTTCTATCTGACAAACATATTATGCCACATTATCTAGGGCCAGGAGTGTTTACTGACAACGTGACCCGATCATGAAAAAGGGTCAAGTGGTTGGAAAAAACTCCTGGCCCAAAGACAGAATAGTATAGATAGTGTACACTGTATATACAGCTTTCTGTGCCTTGATATGCCTTACTATCAAAATCAGTGAAGGCAGGTCAACCATACAGTACATTAGCCATTATATAAAGTGACCATAGAGCCCCTCTCTTCCCCTCTCCTGCTTCATATACTATGAGGCAGCGAGTGGCCAAATTGTCCCCATGTGGACACCTGATGGGGATTGAGCTACCCTTTGGGCCCTGGTCAAAAGTAGTGCACTATAAAGGAAACAGGGTGCCATTTGGGATGCAAACCTCACCTCATCTGAGTAAGTGGCTGAATTCACAGGTCCACGGATGAGCTGTACACAGCAGAGGAGGGAAACACTGCTGTTCGGATGCGTCCCAAATGGCATCCTATTCCCTATATAGTGCACTAGTTTTGAACAGTGCTCATAGTAGGCAAGAATGATTTTTGGACACAACTGTTGATATACTCTATTTCTCCAATACAAATAGTGTAAGTGATCAGAGTAGCATCTACCACAGGATTGCAAGCAAGGAGATCAGGGGTAATCCAGTGTCTTGTGCAATATTCAATATGGAGCATAATCTTCAGCCTGGAATCCAGGCCTGTTTTGTGCCAACACTCAACTCCTTGTCACTCCGTGTAATACAAGTAATATAAATACTGCTCATCTCTGTTCACAACCACTCATTGTCCTCACATCATAACCCCTTAAAGGCCTAATGCAGCCATTTTCATATCAATATCAAATCATTTCTGGGTAACAGTTAAGTATCTTGCTTTAATAGATTTCCATTAAAATGGACAAAAGTAGCTTTTTAGGCAAAATACTATTTCTCAAGCAAGAATTTAGCAATGACTCTTTAGGAGTGGTCTTTTAACCAATTTACCGCATGGTGGTGTCACCATGGAAAGACGAAAATCCTGTCCATGCCAACCTGCTGATTAGAAGAACCTGTGTGGATTGTATTTTGAACCAGCAACTTTCAGGAAATAACATAGATTTTTTTTTAATAATACAGTTGAAGTCGGAAGCTTACATACACTTAAATTGGAGTCATTAAAACTTGTTTTTCAGCAACTCCACAAATTTCTTGTCAACAAACTATAGTTTTGTCAAGTCGGTTAGGACATCTACTTTGTGCATGACACAAATAATTTTGCAACAATTGTTTACAGACAGATTATTTCACTTAAAATCCACTGTATCACAATTCCAGTGGGTCAGAAGTTTACATACACTAAGTTGACTGTGCCTTTAAACAGCTTGGAAAATTCCAGAAAATTATGTCATGGCTTTAGAAGGTTCTGATAGGCTAATTGGCATCATTTGAGTCAATTGGAGGTGTACCTGTGGATGTATTTCAAGGCCTACCTTCAAACTCAGTGCCTCTTTGCTTGACATCATGGGAAAATCAAAAGAAATCAGCCAAGACCAGCCAAAATTTGGACACCTCCACAAGTCTGGTTCATCCTTGGGAGCAATTTCCAAATGCCTGAAGGTACCACGTTCATCTGTACAAACAATAGTACGCAAGTATAAACACCATGGGACCACACAGCAGTCATATCACTCAGGAAGACGCATTCTGTCTCCTAGACTTGAACGTACTTTGGTGCGAAAAGTGCAAATCAATCCCAGAACAACAGCAAGGGACCTTGTGAAGATGCTGGAGGAAACAGCTACAAAAGTATCTACAGTATATCCACAGTAAAATGAGTCCTATATCGACATCGACATGACCTGAAAGGCCGCTCAGCAAGGGAGAGGCCACTGCTCCAAAACCGCCATCAAAAACCAGACTACGGTTTGCAACTGCACATGGGGACAAAGATCGTACTTTTTGGAGAAATGTCCTCTGGTCTGATGAAACAAAAATAGAATTGTTTAGCCATAATGACCATCGTTATGTTTGGAGGAAAAAGGGGGAGGCTTGCAAGCTGAAGAACACCATCTCAACCGTGACGCACGAGGGTGGCAGCATCATGTTGTGGGGGTGCTTTGCTGCAGAAGGGACTGGTGCACTTCACAAAATAGATGGCATCATGAGGCAGGAAAATGATGTGGATATATTGAAGCAACATCTCAAGATATCAGTTAGGAATTTAAAGCTGGGTCACAAATGGGTCTTCCAAATGGACAATGACCCCAAGCATACTTTCAAAGTTGTGGCAAAATGACGTAAGGACAACAAAGTCAATGTATTGGAGTGGCCATGACAAAGCCCTGCCCTCAATCCAATAGAACATTTGTGGGCAGAACTGAAAAAGCGTGTGAAAGGAAGGAGGCCTACAAACCTGACTCAGTCACACCAGCTCTGTCAGGAGGAATGGGCCAAAATTCACCCAACTTATTGTGGGAAGCTTGTGGAAGGCTACCCAAAACGTTTGACCCAAGTTAAACAATTTAAAGGCAATGCTACCAAATACTAGTTGAGTGTATGTAAACTTCTGACCCACTGGGAATGTGATGAAAGAAATAACAGCTGAAATAAATCATTCTCTCCACTATTATTCTGACATTTCACATTCTTAAAATAAAGTGGTGATCCTATCTGACCTAAGACAGGGAATATTTACTAGGATTAAATGTCAGGAATTGTGAAAAACTGGGTTTAAATGTATTTGTCTAAGGTTTATGTAAACTTCCAACTTCAACTGTATGTTTACAGTGTTAGTTTCATCAGCTGTTGTACAATATGATATAATCACAGAAAAAATACAATTTTGACAGCACTGGGCCTTTCATTTATTACCTATTTTATTTGCTTTTGCGTACAAATTCCCATGTACCAAATAAATAATATAGTTAAATTGGTTTTCATCGCATTTTCAAATCTACTGATGGTTTTGTCAGAAACATTTCTGATTTATAGCGTGGCACGTAGCCAATCGGTTAAGAGCATTGCGCCAGTAACCGAAAATTTGCTGGTTCAAATCCCTGAGTGAATTAGGTGAAAGAAATCTGCCGATGTGCCCTTGAGCAAGGTTTTACCCTATTTGCTCTGGATCAGAACATTGATCATCATTTCCCTGTGCACTTTCACCACCCTGTGAAGTTCATCATAACTTATTTCATCTGTAGCCTAATGAACTGTGTGCTTTCCCGAGTCGTAGTGGGAGGACCACACAACATATCATCATTCAAGTTTACTTCAATATGATGGTTATTATATCAATATTTGTCCATAAAGGTGTTTCCACCGACATTTCTCGCATATTACATTTTACAGACACTTTACAGACATGGTCTAGTGTATTTGGTTTTGTCGACATTTGGAAAGTTTACCGACACATTTGCTGTTTCCATCAGGCCTGTCGTGACATTTTTGATCTGTACTTTTAAAAAGGTTGGATGGAAACCGTTAAGTCAGTGACAACAACAGAAACAAATGCACATTACTCATCCCAACATATCAAGCCTCTGGAATGGGTTGTTGTACTTGGTGTTGCATTGAGGTGGAGAAAAAGATCCCCCTCTGCTTCAACTGTTTCCAGACTGTGTGTGTGTGTGTGTGTGTGTGTGTGTGTGTGTGTGTGTGTGTTTGCAAGACATTACTCAAGGGGGATCGTAGGATTGTATGACACTACACAATGGGTTTTAATGTATGAAAACTACACCCATATCTCAGAGGCCTAGTTTATGTTAAATGGCTGAAAAGCCTCTATAAAAAGTATACAATGGTAGGAATAGTATTATTAATGTAGTATTCACTGTAGTATTTACAGCAGTATACTGTAGTATTTACAGTTGACTATAGTATAAATACTGTAGCAATTACTGTAGTGTTTTTGAGGACAGTAGGGTACTGTAAAATGTACTGTAGTGTTTTTGATGACAGTAGTGCACTGTAATAGTTACCGTTGTACTGTAATATTTACTGTAGTATTCTTGCGGTCTGGAGTATTTACTGTAGTGTTTTTTCAGATTGTAGTACGGTATACTGTAGTATTTACTGTAGTGTTTTTGAGGACAGTAGTGCAGTGTAATATTTACTGTAGTGTTATTGAGGACAATAGTGCACTGTAATATTTACTGTAGTGTTTTTGAGGACAATAGTGCACTGTAATATTTACTGTAGTGTTTTTGAGGACAGTAGTGCAGTGTAATATTTACCATAGTGTTATTGAGGACAATAGTGCACTGTAATATTTACTGTAGTGTTTTTGAGGACAATAGTGCACTGTAATATTTACTGTAGTGTTTTTGAGGACAGTAGTGCACTGTAATATTTACTGTAGTGTTTTTGCAAACTGTAGTATTTACTGTAGTGTTTTTGCAAACTGTAGTATTTACTGTAGTGTTTTTGCAAACTGTAGTATTTACTGTAGTGTTTTTGCAGACTGTAGTATTTACTGTAGTGTTTTTTCAGACTATAGTACGGTATACTGTATTATTTACTGTAGTGTTTTTGCAGACTTGTAGTATACTGTAGTATTTACTTTTTGGGGACATTACTGTAGTATTTACTAAAGTGCTTTCATTTATTATCTTTGAAATAGAAGTGGGGGGCTTTCTCCTTAAGAAACCTTACTGGAGAAATATTAAAAGAGCACATTTTCCATAACCTGTAGGTAGGTAGGATTCGGTTCTGAACGGAGACTTCAGAGCTTCTGCTATTTTCTATAACCGGTAGGGAACACAATATATGGTCTATACTTGGCATGTAGATTTCTCACTTACTGGTGGCACAAATTGGGATATGGGGAAAGGGAATGGGCAGGGTATTTGCAAATGAAATGCTGTAGTATTTACTATATTTAAAACAATGTAGTGTTTTTTTGTGCATAATACAATAGTATTTATTATAGTATTCTACAGTATACTGCAAAATGCTATTCTAAGTACTACACATTATTGAGGGATACTACAATGTGTAGTATAGTATTCTACAGTTTACTACAGAATTCTATAGTAATTACTGTAGTATTCTATAGTAAACTGTAGTATTTTTATGTGGATAGCTAGGTTTCCATCAACCCATGTTTAACTCTGTTGATGGTCTCTCGCCAACAGCGCACAGAGTACATGATGGTTATTCTATCAACAAATGCTCCAAAAAGGGTTTCCACTGCCAATTGTGTATGATCTATTTGACAGACAAACCAATTATCCATCCGTCTGCATGTTTTGTTCTGTCCACATTTAGGAGAGGTTTCCATCAGGCTTGTCATTCCGTTTTCTTTTTATCAGACAGGTACTTTACTTGCATAAAAATGGTTGGGTGGAAACATGTTTTATGATTACCAATATAATACTTTTCATAGGCTACATAGCTATCCCAATTAAGGCCTCTCTCTCTCTCTCTCTCTCTCTCTCATGCATTGAATGCATGTTTTCCTGTAAATATCCATGATGACATAAATATAGACACTAACGTTTAACCTCTCTCTCTCTCTCTGTCTCTCTCTCTCTCTCTCTCTCTCTCTCGAGCACATCAGCATGCAGACCACAGACCCAGATGCGTCACGCTCCTACGTGTGGCACGCTCGAGTCTGGCCTTGCCTGCACAGAACATTGAGTCAAAACAATCGCCTTTAAAACCGCCTAAACCGAGTCAAACACTTCTCTCAAAGTGTTAACATCTTAACAGCCAATTGAAAGGTACATATAACTTTGCTGGAGTGATTCTGCTTGCTTTGGAGCGTTTAAAACGGTTATAGTCCGTGTTTTACACTTCAAGAACTAGAACCGGTGCTTCTTGTCATTCCATCCCTGGTTATTGCATTAATTTAATAAATAGTCGACTTTTTTGTTTTGTTTTGTTGCCATAGTCTAGTATTGATTGTGCGCAATACAAAACCAGTTCTGCTAAAATTGTGCATGATGAATTCTCCATGTTGCACTCAGGTTTGTTACTAAATGAACGTTATTTCTGTTTGAATATGATCGAATCAGATATTGCCGTAATAGGTCTGAAAAGTTGATGAGCACGTATTTCTGTCTATATTCGTAATATCCATGGCGGTTTTGTGTAGGCTACCAGAATAGTCAATGTTGCAAACCCTCGAACATTTTGCAAAACAGCGTTCGACATACGATGGGATGTATGCAAATAAAAACAGATCGTAGGCTATTAACTATTTACTTAACGTGGCAATAGACTAAACATTTAACAAACAGACGGTTCAGTCTCTAACCTCATTCCGCTGGAGCTGAAAAAAATTGTTGAGATAATTGGAGTTGAGGGACGAGCTCACGTCCCCGGCGGGAGCCTTGGAGTAGTTCAACTCCGGGTGGGACGAGTTGGGTTCGGGTCTAAAGGCGTCAAAAGCGCTAGTTTGGTGGGTGTCTTGCAAAGAGAGATAGACCCAATTCAGTAGCTGCGCAGGCTGGTACACGGAGGCACTGGTGTCTATGGCAGACATCAAGCTCATCTTTCAAATGGGTACACCAGCTCTTCCACCGCCGCTGTGTTTCTGTATTACTCTCAACTTTCGGAAATCTTGCTCGCTCTTTCTTTCTGAACTTCAACGGATTCACTGCTTTCTTTACCCCCACCAGGCCGTGACAATCTTTCCTTATTCCTCTTCTCGTAAGGACCCTATATCATGCTGGGAGCCTAGTCCCAGTTTTACCGTTACGCAAAAGTCATTGCTCTAACATGTCAGTATAAAAAGTTTTCAGCCGCTACTAAGAGCCCGTTATCTCCCTTTATTTGCAGTGGGACAACCACCCGGAGTCTCATTGGATATGCAACGCACACTTGGGGTGCGTCATGACGCACGCAAGCAAATGAGGGTTTTAATTCACTACGTACAAAACCGTTTTTTCTTTCGCTCTCTACCTTGTTTACTTGATGCCTTTTGAATCTCTGCAGGGTTCACTGTTGACTTTTGATATTGTGAAATAAAATATTTTCTATCAAAATAAAAAAAGTTAGAGTTTTAATTTATGTGAAAACGTATTTAACTTTTCCGTTAGATGCTTTGTTACCTGGTTCATTATTGGATCTTTAACCAGGAATTTCCTTGGTTTAGAATGATTAATATTAATTTATGCAAATCAGTTGCTGGGATTTTGTAGGTAGCCTAGGTTTATTAGCTTAGATATTTTCTAGCTTCAAAAGGTATAAGTGTCCATCAGTCTGCCTTCAGGCCAGATCATACTGTAGCACTATTTCTGTTGCTTATTTGGTGTTAAATGGCATTGTAAATTGTTTGGACAAAGGCAGCATTGTGCTGCCCTTTTCACAGACCTGTTGAAGGCTTTCCACTCTGTTGACCATTCATTATTAATTGTAGACTTTCTGAAATTGGCCTGGGTCGGGCAGCCTGCAATTGGTTTGAAAACTAACTGACATACTGGACACAATGTGTTTCTTCCTATGGTGTTAAGTCAGGTTTCCTTGATATCACTGTCTAAAGGACTCCACCCCAAAGGTCGATTTTGGGCTCTACTCTTTTTACTATCTATATAAACAATATGGGTTTGTCTGTAAGAAATTATAACCTACACTTGCAGACATAGATAGGGTACAAAGGGGTAACTAGCCCCTCCTCCCTAAGAACAATGTCTAATTGCTGACACAAAAAACCAACGTTTGGGAAAAAAATTATATCTGGATGAAGGTCATACTTCGGCGAATAAGCTATAAAGGGAAATAAATGGCTACAGTTTACACTTTTTGTTATTTCATGAAATGTAGTTTTTAGAAGGGGATTTTTTTTAAGTACCGGGGTAACTGTGGCATAGGGCTACACACAAGTGTGTTCAAATCCATTTAATCAGTTTATTCAAAATTCTTTGTGAGGAGTTTTGATGTAAAGTCCCAGCAGTCTTTAAAATTATATTCAGGAGCAAAAGGTTTTCAATAGTTGTGTCTAATTCATTAAAAAATATTATTTGGAATATAATATTGGAATGGAATATAAATAATAACATTAAAATAACATTGGAATATAACATTAAATAACAAAAACTTAACTCATTAACTTAGTGTAACATTGATGTGGTAACTCTCTTATCCTCTGCTATTGCACGATTCTAATTTGTACCTGTAGGTCACAAACAAAGCTATCCCCAGTCAAATTGAAGCACAACTCATGAGCCCACCACCTGCACTGCTCACACCTAATCCAGTCCCCACCTGTGACTGAAAACAGGGGGAGATGCCAATTGAAAAGCTCTCTCTTAAAAATGTAGCAAATGGGTCTTCCAAATGGACAATGACCCAAGCAAAGCCCTGACCTCAATCCTATAGAAAATTTGTGGGCAGAACTGAAAAGGTGTGTGCGAGCAAGGAGGCCTACAAACCTGACTCAGTTACACCAGCTCTGTCAGGAGGAATGGGCCAAAATTCACCCAACATATTGTGGGAAGCTTGTTGAAGGTTACCCAAAACGTTTGACCCAAGTTAAACAATTTAAAAGTCAATGCTACCAAATACTAATTGAGTGTATGTAAACTTCTGACCCACTGGGAATGTGATGAAAGAACTAACAGCTGAAATAAATCATTCTCTCTACTATTATTCTGACATTTCACATTCTTAAAATAAAGTGGTGATCCTAACTGACCTAAGACAGAGAATTTTTACTCGGATTAAATGTCAGGAATTGTGAAAAACTGCTTAAATGTATTTGGCCAAGGTGTATGTAAACTTCCGACTTCAACTGTTTAAGACATCAAATGCTGTATAAAATAGCTAAAAGGCTATAAAGTTGCATTAGCTGTAAAGCTATCAGTCACTAGTGGAAACATTTACAACTGAAATTAAGTTACGATCTCTTTTTTAAATGTATTTTATCTCAGACGATCTGGTAGTAAGGTTGCTAGCTAGTACTCCTAGCTGCTTATGCTAACTAGCTAGCTGGCTAGCATTTACTGCTAGTGAAGTTGCTTGCTATCGAGTTAGCATAAACAAGCGCTAACTGGGTGAGTCATTGTCTAACATAAAGAGGTAACTAGCCCCCAACACACTCATCCAACATATAGTATTACTTTACTAAAAGAGTAGCTACATTAATCTCTCTAAACAATTTGATAATGTATCTTAAGGCTTTCCTACTGTATATTTAAAAATATATATAATAGATCTAACTTCATTAGAATATATCTACAACTTTTTCAAATGTTCAATAAATTAGATTAATTTACCACAAAATCATTTTGTTGAAATATCTCCAAAAGTTGTGACAACACAGAAGAAAAGTTTTGTTCACCAAGAACAGTGACAGTCAAGGAAAGTGCTGGGAAAATAATTGAGTCATATTGTGGTCTTTATCTGAATTACAGGGGGAAGTCACCTCATACAAGTACTTGGGAGTATGGCTAGTCGGCACACTGTCCTTCTCTCAGCACATATCAACGTTGCAGGGTAAGATTAAATCTAGACTTGGTTTCTTCCGGCGCCGACAGAGATGGCCGCCTCGCTTCGTGTTCCTAGGAAACTATGCAGTTTTTTGTTTTTTTACGTGTTATTTCTTACATTAGTACCCCAGGTCATCTTAGGTTTCATTACATACAGTCGAGAAGAACTACTGAATATAAGATCAGCGTCAACTCACCATCAGTACGACCAAGAATATGTTTTCCGCGACGCGGATCCTGTGTTCTGCCTTACAAACAGGACAACGGAATGGATCGCATGCAGCGACCCAAGAAAATGACTCAGAAAAAGAGGGAAACGTAGCGGTCTTCTGGTCAGACTCCGGACAAGGGCACATCGCGCACCACTCCCCAGCATTCTTCTTGCCAATGTCCAGTCTCTTGACAACAAGGTTGATGAAATCCGAGCAAGGGTAGCATTCCAGAGGGACATCAGAGACTGCAACGTTCTCTGCTTCACGGAAACATGGCTTACTGGGAAGACGCTATCCGATGCGGTGCAGCCAACGGGTTTCTCCACGCATCGCGCCGACAGAAACAAACATCTTTCTGGTAAGAAGAGTGGCGGGGGCGTATGCCTCATGACTAACGAGACATGGTGTGATGAAGGAAACATACAGGAACTCAAATCTTCTGTTCACCTGATTTAGAATTCCTCACAATCAAATGTAGACCGCATTATCTTCCAAGAGAATTCTCTTCGATCATAATCACAGCCGTATATATCCCCCCCCCCAAGCAGACACATCGATGGCTCTGAACGAACTTTATTTAACTCTTTGCAAACTGGAAACCATTTATCCGGAGGCTGCATTCATAAAACTTTGGATCATTGTTACTCTAACTTCCGCGACGCATATAAGGCCCTGCCCCGCCCCCTTTCGGAAAAGCTGACCACGACTCCATTTTGTTGATCCCTGCCTACAGGCAGAAACTTAAACAAGAGGCTCCCACGCTGAGGTCTGTCCAATGCTGGTCAGACCAAGCTGACTCCACACTCCAAGACTGCTTCCATCACGTGGACTGGGACATGTTTCGTATTGCGTCAGATAGAAATATTGACGAATACGCTGATTCGGTGTGCGAGTTCATTAGAACGTGCGTTGAAGATGTCGTTCCCATAGCAACGATAAAAACATTCCCTAACCAGAAACCGTGGATTGATGGCAGCATTCGCGTGAAACTGAAAGCGCGAACCACTGCTTTTAATCAGGGCAAGGTGTCTGGCAACATGACCGAATACAAACAGTGCAGCTATTCCCTCCGCAAGGCTATTAAACAAGCTAAGCATCAGTACAGAGACAAAGTAGAATCTCAATTCAACGGCTCAGACACAAGAGGCATGTGGCAGGGTCTACAGTCAATCACGGACTACAAGAAGAAACCCAGCCCAGTCACGGACCAGGATGTCTTGCTCCCAGGCAGACTAAATAACTTTTTTGCCCGCTTTGAGGACAATACAGTGCCACTGACACGGCCTGCAACGAAAACATGCGGTCTCTCCTTCACTGCAGCCGAGGTGAGTAAGACATTTAAACGTGTTAACCCTCGCAAGGCTGCAGGCCCAGACGGCATCCCCAGCCGCGCCCTCAGAGCATGCGCAGACCAGCTGGCCGGTGTGTTTACGGACATATTCAATCAATCCCTATACCAGTCTGCTGTTCCCACATGCTTCAAGAGGTCCACCATTGTTCCTGTTCCCAAGAAAGCTAAGGTAACTGAGCTAAACGACTACCGCCCCGTAGCACTCACTTCCGTCATCATGAAGTGCTTTGAGAGACTAGTCAAGGACCATATCACCTCCACCCTACCTGACACCCTAGACCCACTCCAATTTGCTTACCGCCCAAATAGGTCCACAGACGATGCAATCTCAACCACACTGCACACTGCCCTAACCCACCTGGACAAGAGGAATACCTATGTGAGAATGCTGTTCATCGACTACAGCTCGGCATTCAACACCATAGTATCCTCCAAGCTCGTCATCAAGCTCGAGACCCTGGGTCTCGACCCCGCCCTGTGCAACTGGGTACTGGACTTCCTGACGGGCCACCCCAGGTGGTGAGGGTAGGCAACAACATCCCCTCCCCGCTGATCCTCAACACGGGGCCCCACAAGGGTGCGTTCTGAGCCCTCTCCTGTACTCCCTGTTCACCCACGACTGCGTGGCCACGCACGCCTCAACTCAATCATCAAGTTTGCGGACGACACAACAGTGGTAGGCTTGATTACCAACAACGACGAGACGGCCTACAGGGAGGAGGTGAGGGCCCTCGGAGTGTGGTGTCAGGAAAATAACCTCACACTCAACGTCAACAAAACTAAGGAGATGATTGTGGACTTCAGGAAACAGCAGAGGGAACACCCCCTATCCACATCGATGGAACAGTAGTGGAGAGGGTAGCAAGTTTTAAGTTCCTCGGCATACACATCACAGACAAACTGAATTGGTCCACTCACACTGACAGCGTCGTGAAGAAGGCGCAGCAGCGCCTCTTCAACCTCAGGAGGCTGAAGAAATTCGGCTTGTCACCAAAAGCACTCACAAACGTCTACAGATGCACAATCGAGCATCCTGGCGGGCTGTATCACCGCCTGGTACGGCAACTGCTCCGCCCTCAACCGTAAGGCTCTCCAGAGGGTAGTGAGGTCTGCACAACGCATCACCGGGGGCAAACTACCTGCCCTCCAGGACACCTACACCACCCGATGTTACAGGAAGGCCATAAAGATCATCAAGGACATCAACCACCCGAACCACTGCCTGTTCACCCCGCTATCATCCAGAAGGCGAGGTCAGTACAGGTGCATCAAAGCTGGGACCGAGAGACTGAAAAACAGCTTCTATCTCAAGGCCATCAGACTGTTAAACAGCCACCACTAACATTGAGTGGCTGCTGCCAACACACTGTCATTGACACTGACCCAACTCCAGCCACTTTAATAATGGGAATTGATGGGAAATGATGTAAATATATCACTAGCCACTTTAAACAATGCTACCTTATATAATGTTACTTACCCTACATTATTCATCTCATATGCATCAGTGTATACTGTACTCTACATCATCGATGTATCACTAGCCACTTTAACTATGCCACTTTGTTTACTTTGTCTACATACTCATCTCATATGTATATACTGTACTCGATACCATCTACTGTATGCTGCTCTGTACCATCACTCATTCATATATCCTTATGTACATATTCTTTATCCCCTTACACTGTGTATAAGACAGTAGTTTTAGAATTGTTAGTTAGATTACTTGTTGGTTATCACTGCATTGTCGGAACTAGAAGCACAAGCATTTCGCTACACTCGCATTAACATCTGCTAACCATGTGTATGTGACAAATAACATTTGATTTGATTTGATTTCTATCGAAATTGCTTTCACCACAGTTGCCAAACTAACCCTGATTCAGATGACCATCCTACTCATGCTAGATTACGTACCCATGCTAGATTACGGAGACGTAATTTATAAATCGGCAGGTAAGGGTGCTCTCGAGTGGGTAGATGTACTTTACCATTCAGCCATTAGATTTGCCACCAATGCTCCTTTAGGACACATCACTGCGCTCTATACTCCTCTGTAAACTGGTCATCTCTGTATACTCGTCGCAAGACCCAGTGGTTGATGCTTATATATAAAACCCTCTTAGGCCTCACTCCCCGCTATCTTAGATACCTACTGCAGCCCTCATCCTCCACATACAACACCGTTGTCTCCAGTCACATTCTGTTAAAGGTCTCCAAAGCACACACATCCCTGGGTTGCTCCTCTTTTCAGTTCGCTGCAGCTAGCGACTGGAACAAGCTGAAAAAAACCACTCAAACTGGACCGTTTTATCTCCATCTCTTCATTCAAAGACTCATGTATTGTCATTTCTAACCCTTTGTGCTGTTGTCTGTGCTCAATATTGTTTGTAACATGTTTCGTGCTGCTACCATGTTGTGCCGCTGCCATGTTGTGTTGCTACCATGTTGTTGTCATGTTGTGTTGCTACCATGCTGTGTTTCATGTGTTGCTGAGAGATGGTATGTTGTTGACCAGCATCCCGGAGTCGCCTCTTCACTGTTTTTTTTTACACCTTTATTTAACTAGGCAAACACATTCTTATTTTCAATGACGGCCTAGGAACGGTGGGTTAACTGCCTTGTTCAGGGGCAGAACGACAGATTTTCACCTTGTCATCTCAGGGATTCAATCTTGCAACCTTACGGTTAACTAGTCAAATGCTCTAACCACCTGCCTTACGCGAATGCAGTAAGAAGCCAAGGTAAGTTGCTAGCTAGCATTAAACTTAATCAATCATAATCACTAGTTATAACTACACATGGTTGATGATATTACTAGTTTATCTAGCGTGTCCTGCGTTGCATATAATCGATGCAGTGCGCATTCGCGAAAAATGACTGTCGTTGCTCCAACGTGTACCTAACCATAAACACCAATGCCTTTCTTAAAATCAACACACAGAAGTATATATTTTTAAACCTGCATATTTAGCTAAAAGTTATCCAGGTTAGCAGGCAATATTAACCAGGTGAAATTGTGTCACTTGCGTTCATTGCACGCAGGTATATGAAGGTATATGAAATACAAATGGTATAGAGAGAAATAGTCCTATAATTCCTATAACAACTACAACCTAAAACTTCTTCCCTGGGAATATTGAAGACTCATGTTAAAAGGAACCATCAGCTTTCATATGTTCTCATGTTCTGAGCAAGGAACTTAAATGTTAGCTTTCTTACATGGCACATATTGCACTTTACTTTCTTCTCCAACACTTTGTTTTTGCGTTATTTAAACCAAATTGAACATGTTTCATTATTTATTTGAGGCTAAATTGATTTTATTGATGTATTATATTAAGTTAAAAATAAGTGTTCATTCAGTATTGTTCTAATTGTCATTACTACAAATACATTTTAAAAATCGGCCGATTAATCAGTATCGGCTTTTTTTGTCCTCCAATAATTGGTATCGGTATCGGCGTTGAACAATCATAATTGTCGACCTCTAATTGGAACAGAGGAGTGATGGTTGCTGATAATGGGCCTCTGTACGCTTATGTAGATATTCCATTAAGAATCAGCCGTTTCCAGCTACAATAGTAATTTACAAGATTAACATGTCTACACTGTATTCCTGATCAATTTGATGTTATTTTAATGGACACATTTTTTAAAATTTCTTTCAAAAACAAGGACATTTCTAAGTGACCCCAAACGTTTGAATGGTGGTGTATATATGAATATAGGACAAAACACACAGCATGACAAGAAAGACAACACTACATAAAGAGAGACCTAAGACAACAACATAGCAAGGCAGCAACACATGAAAACACAGCATGGTAGCAACACAACATGACAACAACCTGGTAGCAACATAACATGGTAGCAGCACAAAACATGGTACAAACATTATTTGGCACAGACAACAGCACAAAGGGCAATAAGGTAGGGACAACAATACATCACGCAAAGCAGCCACAACTGTTAGTAAGAGTGTCCATGTTTGAGTCTTTGAATGAAGAGACTAAGATAAAACTGTCCAGTTTTAGTGTTTGTTGCAGCTCATACCAGTCGCTAGCCCCCGTCCCCGTAGGAGGCCTTTTGCCTTCTGGTAGGCCGTCATTGTAAATAAGAATTTAGAATAAATAAAGAAATAAGTAAAGAGAATAATAATAAATAATAAAGAAACAAGAGACCATAATACAAGAAACAGCACTATAGAGAGATAGAACAACAACAACGCAGCCACTGCCAGCTAGCCTACTTCAGCAGTACTGTATCATTTGAATTATTTTAGTCAATAAGATTCCTGCTACGTAAGCTTAACTTTCTGAACATTCGAGACGTGTAGTCCATTTGTCATTCCAATCTCCTTTGCATTAGCGTAGCCTCTTCTGTAGCCTGTCAACTATGTGTCTGTCTATCCCTGTTCTCTCCTCTCTGCACAGACCATACAAACGCTCCACACCGCGTGGCCGCGGCCACTCTAATCTGGTGGTCCCAGCGCGCACGACCCACGTGGAGTTCCAGGTCTCCGGTAGCCTCTGGAACTGCCGATCTGCGGCCAACAAGGCAGAGTTCATCTCAGCCTATGCCTCCCTCCAGTCCCTCGACTTCTTGGCACTGACGGAAACATGGATCACCACAGATAACACTGCTACTCCTACTGCTCTCTCTTCGTCCGCCCACGTGTTCTCGCACACCCCGAGAGCTTCTGGTCAGCGGGGTGGTGGCACCGGGATCCTCATCTCTCCCAAGTGGTCATTCTCTCTTTCTCCCCTTACCCATCTGTCTATCGCCTCCTTTGAATTCCATGCTGTCACAGTTACCAGCCCTTTCAAGCTTAACATCCTTATCATTTATCGCCCTCCAGGTTCCCTCGGAGAGTTCATCAATGAGCTTGATGCCTTGATAAGCTCCTTTCCTGAGGATGGCTCACCTCTCACAGTTCTGGGCGACTTTAACCTCCCCACGTCTACCTTTGACTCATTCCTCTCTGCCTCCTTCTTTCCTCCTCTCCTCTTTTGACCTCACCCTCTCACCTTCCCCCTCTACTCACAAGGCAGGCAATACGCTCAACCTCATCTTTACTAGATGCTGTTCTTCCACTAACCTCACTGCAACTCCCCTCCAAGTCTCCGACCACTACCTTGTATCCTTTTCCCTCTTGCTCTCATCCAACACTTCCCACACTGCCCCTACTCGGATGGTATCGCGCCGTCCCAATCTTCGCTCTCTCTCCCCAGCTACTCTCTCCTCTTCCATCCTATCATCTCTTCCCTCTGCTCAAACCTTCTCCAACCTATCTCCTGATTCTGCCTCCTCAACCCTCCTCTCCTCCCTTTCTGCATCCCTTGATTCTCTATGTCCCCTATCCTCCAGGCCGGCTCGGTCCTCCCCTCCTGCTCCGTGGCTCGACGACTCATTGCGAGCTCACAGAACAGGGCTCCGGGCAGCCGAGCGGAAATGGAGGAAAACTCGCCTCCCCTGCGGACCTGGCATCCTTTCACTCCCTCCTCTCTACATTTTCCTCTTCTGTCTCTGCTGCTAAAGCCACTTTCTACCACTCTAAAGTCCAAGCATCTGCCTCTAACCCTAGGAAGCTCTTTGCCACCTTCTCCTCCCTCCTGAATCCTCCTCCCCCTCCCCCCCTCCTCCCTCTCTGCAGATGACTTTGTCAACCATTTTGAAAAGAAGGTCGACGACATCCGATCCTCGTTTGCTAAGTCAAACGACACCGCTGGTTCTGCTCACACTGCCCTACCCTGTGCTCTGACCTCTTTCTCCCTCTCTCTCCAGATGAAATCTCGCGTCTTGTGACGGCCGGCCGCCCAACAACCTGCCCGCTTGACCCTATTCCCTCCTCTCTTCTCCAGACCATTTCCGGAGACCTTCTCCCTTACCTCACCTCGCTCATCAACTCATCCCTGACCGCTGGCTACGTCCCTTCTGTCTTCAAGAGAGCGAGAGTTGCACCCCTTCTGAAAAAACCTACACTCGATCCCTCCGATGTCAACAATTACAGACCAGTATCCCTTCTTTCTTTTCTCTCCAAAACTCTTGAACGTGCCGTCCTTGGCCAGCTCTCCCGCTATCTCTCTCAGAATGACCTTCTTGATCCAAATCAGTCAGGTTTCAAGACTAGTCATTCAACTGAGACTGCTCTTCTCTGTATCACGGAGGCCCTCCGCACTGCTAAAGCTAACTCTCTCTCCTCTGCTCTCATCCTTCTAGACCTATCAGCTGCCTTCGATACTGTGAACCATCAGATCCTCCTCTCCACCCTCTCCGAGTTGGGCATCTCCGGCGCGGCCCACGCTTGGATTGCGTCCTACCTGACAGGTCGCTCCTACCAGGTGGCGTGGCGAGAATCTGTCTCCTCACCACGCGCTCTCACCACTGGCGTCCCCCAGGGCTCTGTTCTAGGCCCTCTCCTATTCTCGCTATACACCAAGTCACTTGGCTCTGTCATAACCTCACATGGTCTCTCCTATCATTGCTATGCAGACGACACACAATTAATCTTCTCCTTTCCCCCTTCTGATGACCAGGTGGCGAATCGCATCTCTGCATGTCTGGCAGACATATCAGTGTGGATGACGGATCACCACCTCAAGCTGAACCTCGGCAAGACGGAGCTGCTCTTCCTCCCGGGGAAGGACTGCCCGTTCCATGATCTCGCCATCACGGTTGACAACTCCATTGTGTCCTCCTCCCAGAGCGCTAAGAACCTTGGCGTGATCCTGGACAACACCCTGTCGTTCTCAACTAACATCAAGGCGGTGGCCCGTTCTTGTAGGTTCATGCTCTACAACATCCACAGAGTACGACCCTGCCTCACACAGGAAGCGGCGCAGGTCCTAATCCAGGCACTTGTCATCTCCCGTCTGGATTACTGCAACTCGCTGTTGGCTGGGCTCCCTGCCTGTGCCATTAAACCCCTACAACTCATCCAGACCGCCGCAGCCCGTCTGGTGTTCAACCTTCCCAAGTTCTCTCACGTCACCCCGCTCCTCCGCTCTCTCCACTGGCTTCCAGTTGAAGCTCGCATCCGCTACAAGACCATGGTGCTTGCCTACGGAGCTGTGAGGGGAACGGCACCTCAGTACCTCCAGGCTCTGATCAGGCCCTACACCCAAACAAGGGCACTGCGTTCATCCACCTCTGGCCTGCTCGCCTCCCTACCACTGAGGAAGTACAGTTCCCGTGCAGCCCAGTCAAAACTGTTCGCTGCTCTGGCCCCCCAATGGTGGAACAAACTCCCTCACGACGCCAGGACAGCGGAGTCAATCACCACCTTCCGGAGACACCTGAAACCCCACCTCTTTCAGGAATACCTAGGATAGGATAAAGTAATCCTTCTCACCCCCCCCCCTTAAAAGATTTAGATGCACTATTGTAAAGTGGCTGTTCCACTGGATGTCTTAAGGTGAACGCACCAATTTGTAAGTCGCTCTGGATAAGAGCGTCTGCTAAATGACTTAAATGTAAATGTAAATGTAAATTTGTTCTTAACTGGCTTGCCTAGTTAAATAACGGTTAAATAAAACAATTGAAAATACTACCCTACTGTTGTGTATGCTGTTGCCCCTTCTGTTGACAGGGCTCTTTCAGAACTACAATCTGCCTTTTTTGCTTTGTTGAACTGAAATAGGTACTTAATGCAGGTAAAACTAATTACATTTTATTTTCCAAAAAGCTTCAAAATGTATCTGATGAATTATGCATATGTAGGATTGGACGGTGCCCACATTAATCGTGTCCCCGTTTATAAATACAGTGGGGCAAAAAAGTATTTAGTCAGCCACCAATTGTGCAGGTTCTCCCACTTAAAAAGATTAGAGAGGCCTGTAATTTTCATCACCGGTACACTTCAACTATGACAGACAAAATGAGAAAAAAAATCCTGAAAATCACATTGTAGGATTTTTAATGAATTTATTTTCAAATTATGGTGGAAAATAAGTATTTGGTCACCTACTAACAAGCAAGATTTCTGGCTCTCACGGACCTGTAACTTCTTCTTTAAGAGGCTCCTCTGTCCTCCACTCGTTACCTGTATTAATGGCATCTGTTTGAACTTGTTATCAGTATAAAAGACACCTGTCCACAACCTCAAACAGTCACACTCCAAACTCCACTATGGCCAAGACCAAAGAGCTGTCAAAGGACACCAGAAACAAAATTGTAGACCTGCACCAGGCTGGGAAGACTGAATCTGCAATAGGTAAGTAGCTTGGTTTGAAGAAATCAACTGTGGGAGCAATTATTAGGAAATGGAAGACATACAAGACCACTGATAATCTCCCTCGATCTGGGGCTCCATGCAAGATCTCACCCCGTGGGGTCAAAATGATCACAAGAACTGTGAGCAAAAATCCCAGATCCACACGGAGTGACCTAGTGAATGACCTGCAGAGAGCTGGGACCAAAGTAACAAAGCCTACCATCAGTAACACACTATGCCGCCAGAGACTCAAATCCTGCAGTGCCAGACGTGTCCCCCTGCTTAAGCCCGTACATGTCCAGGGCCGTCTGAAGTTTGCTAGAGAGCATTTGGATGATCCAGAAGAAGATTGGGAGAATGTCATATGGTCAGATGAAACCAAAATATAACTTTTTGGTAAAAACTCAACTCGTCGTGTTTGGAGGACAAAGAATGCTGAGTTGCATCCAAAGAACACCATACCTACTGTGAAGCATGGGGGTGGAAACATCATGCTTTGGGGCTGTTTTTCTGCAAAGGGACCAGGACGACTGATCCGTGTAAAGGAAAGAATGAATGGGGCCATGTATCGTGAGATTTTGAGTGAAAGCCTCCTTCCATCAGCAAGGGCATTGAAGATGAAACGTGGCTGGGTCTTTCAGCATGACAATGATCCCAAACACACCGCCCGGGCAACGAAGGAGTGGCTTTGTAAGAAGCATTTCAAGTTCCTGGAGTGGCCTAGCCAGTCTCCAGATCTCAACCCCATAGAAAATCTTTGGAGGGAGTTGAAAGTCTGTGTTGCCCAGCAACAGCCCCAAAACATCACTGCTCTAGATGAGATCTGCATGGAGGAATTGGCCAAAATACCATCAACAGTGTGTGAAAACCTTGTCAAACGTTTGACCTCTGTCATTGCCAACAAAGGGTATATAACAAAGTATTGAGATACATTTTTGTTATTGACCAAATACTTATTTTCCACCATAATTTGCAAATAAATTCATAAAAAATCCTACTATGTGATTTTCTGGATTTATTTCTAATTTTGTCTGTCATAGTTGAAGTGTACCTATGATGAAAATTACAGGCCTCTCATCTTTTTTAAGTGGGAGAACTTGCACAATTGGTGGCTGACTAAACACTTTTTTGCCCTACTGTATCTGGGTATCTGGATTGACGAAAAGTTTAATATTTCAAAAAGCATATTGATGAGTTTGTTAAAAAGTAAATAATTAAAATTGGCTTCCTGTATAGGAAAAGTGCATGCATTTCGTTAAAATGCAGAAAAAAATCATTTTGATGATATTACCGGCTATAGATTATGGTGATATCATCTGAATAATGCGGCTGCCGCTATATTGAAACCATAGGTCAGAGTTTATCATAGCGCACTGCACTTTATTACGGGCGACAGGTTCCGTACACATTACTTCTTTCTGTATCAGAAAGTAGTTTGGCTCTTGTGGAAGTCTCGTAGATCGAGGCATTGCACTTGTTTTGTTTCTAAAGCCCTCTTGCACAAATGTCCACCGTACCTTCCTTCATAAGTACGAGCTACCAGACCCTGACTCAGAGATGGCTATCTCTGGAGATCCCTTCGTTTGCCACTGAGTTAGGTAGATCTGCTTTTAGTTTTCTTGCACCTTACTTGTGAAATGATCTCCAGAACTCCTTTAAGTTGGATGTTTTGTTGCGGCTAGGGCAGTTAGACCGCTGGTTGATTACATTTTTTTTTACTGAGGAATGTGTTTGTTTTCATGATCATGTTTTGTAAGTTACCTTTATTAAATTCCTTTTAAATATTGTGTTTTTATTGCGTTGGAATATGTATGATTGTGTGCAATGAGTATGTGGTGTAAGGGAGTCCTTTTTAATAAGAACGGTCTACGGTGTATTGATATACCATACCTTACGACGTGGAACACGTGTTGCTAAACAGCCATTTCAGTGTGAAATATTCAGAACGCGTTCCCTATAGAATGTGATTAGACCTACTTATTAATTAATTAAATATTTAATGAGAGGTCTACATATAGGAAATGTTCACCCCAACAACCATGTAAATTACCTCTCCCATTTACACGCCTGGATTAACTGAGGTCAAAAATAAAATGACATTATCTAGAAACTGGCACCAAACTGTGACAGATAAACATTGGGCTGTAATTAAAAGCTGATGCTTGGTGTTGTGTCACTTCAATCACACTCACCCAATTAGGTCTAATCGTAGGGAAATGGGATAAACCAACAGTTGTGTGTATACAGCAATAGATAGAGGTGAGAATCCTAGGCTTCTGACAACAACTTGCTCTCACTATCCGCCCATGCTTGTGTTCCTGCCTTGGAACCATAAACTTAGAGCCCTCCAGTCAAGTGTTCTGAGCTAGAGAGTTCCCCCCCAAGCAGTTCTAAATACAATAGTGTTCTGAACCGGCATTCTACATCATACCCACTGGGCACATACTGGTTGAATCTGTGTTGTTTCCACAAAATTTCAATGAAATTACATTGAACCAATGTGGAATTGATGTCTGTGCCCAGTGGGTGTAGGCATACAGCTTTGTGTGGCTTGATTGTTGTTGCTTTTTACTGGCTGACAATTACCCTGGTTGACTGTTCATCTAGGGCATAAGAGGCTAGAGGGAATATCTGTGATACAAAATATAGTATCATTTTAAGAAATGATCTGCCTACAGATAAGCCTACTGTGCGACAACAGTGACATTTACAGGTTATATGTATAATAAGAAATGATCATGAAGATAAGTGACAACAAAATATATCCTGAGCACATTTGATAAAATCAATTGTGATGAATTAATAGCCAAAATAGTTCAAGGAAAACCAATCGATACACACTGCTCTAATGACAAAGACCTTGTGTTAATGCCCTGTACCCCCCCTCCCCCAACGCCACTGACAACAGCTGCACATCCTCACACCCTCTTGTGGCATCACTGGGATAAACTCCATCTACAGGTGGGTCTAACCCCTATTTGCCCTTATTCTTGAAGGGCAGAAGAGCTGTAAGGGAAAATACTGGAGGATCTTAGTATAGACAATAATAGGTCTATAGGTCTATCCCACATATCTTCAGTGTTCTATTGTATAATATCGATAATTAGAAGTTAAAGTTGGATGGAAAAATCTTAATCTTTCTTAAGGATATTCTCCAGAACTAAGCTCTATGAGCAGAATTATTGTCTTACCTCAATTAGCCTCGAAATCCCTAGTTTGAAAGCAACTGTTTTTTTGGAGGCTGTGCAGCGCCCAATTTCCCTACATTTTCCCCCATGTGGGCCAGCCCCCTAGTAATTCGAGTTCAACCAATGATCTTCAGCACCTCGCCATTTGAGTGACAGCTAGCAAGACGCACACCATGCACACACAGCAGAGCGAGAGACAGAGAGCAATGATGTGGTGCACATAACTGCACATAGGTAACGTAGTGCGCACATTTTGGGGACCACTTTTGGCATGTGAGTGCTACTTTGAGAACTACTGGCTAAAAAGTACGCAAAAATACTGGAGAACCTCTTTAATGAATCTGTATGTTGATTAAAGAACCAAGGATTCAGAGAGCACGTTTAGATGCAATCACACCATACAAATCATCATGCTCAATCTGTACATTGATTCATCCATTAAATAAATGTCTTACATTTATTTTTTTGCCTATGTGACGATGTGCCTGTGAGCTCCCACAATTTCTCCCCACACAAACAGACTGATTTATTGCTAAACCTTAGGAATACTGTGGCTATGCTATCACTCAAACATTACCCACTGGGCACACCAAATCCTTTCAATGTGGATAATTGGATAATATTTGGTGGAGATGTTGATCAATGAGATTTGATTCTGATTTGATTGGGATCTCTTTTAGTCCTCATTTGGACTAATCTTTCAAGAGTCCTTAAACTTTACAGCCTATATTCACTCACTCAAAAAGATAGACAAAAGTTAGTTGAATTACCAACGTGTTATCACTATGCTTTAAACCATCTAAAAGCACAACCAAATTCCAATGAAGAAACAATGTCTGATTTCTGGTTTAGTTGTCACCCAATGACCACCTCTTCCCTTTCAACCATTTAAAAGCACAGCAAGGTTCAAATGGGAATACAATGTCAGATATGTTGTTTATTTAAATTAATGGGTTACTGCCCTTCATCTCATAGCAGAACCAAATGACCTGGATTGCAGTTGAGATTACATTAAAGTGCATGATACAAGTGTTCAATGACTTTTGAGAGATGCTGCAATGACATATGCATGCTACAGTATCTTTAACATGCACACTTTATATGATTACATAAGACATTTATGGGTCATTTACTTTTTTGTCTTTTTAAAAACATTGCCAACCTATGTTGTAAAACAACATAAACACAGATGATTAAAACACAAGTATTGCATTAGAACTACATGTAAAACAATTGGATTGTATTTGAAAATCACTGTTAGTTCACATTTAATAACACTAATCAGGCATTTTATGATAAACAGAGAATTTTATGATTAACAGGAGCCTCAGCAGCTTCTAGAGTTTATTCTTTTAACTCAAAGCAGGGACAGGCCATGACCCCCTCATCTTTGGCAGAGACAGGTTATGTCTCTACTTGATGTGACCTGGCAACACACTTATCACCTGATGCATCTTCATTGTGCCTTTCACTGGAGTTTTTGGATGATAAAAGCCCACGGCTATAAAGGCTGTCAGCTATGAATTTGAGATTCTCGTGGGTTTTACATTGGCACGTCTCACGATCAGCTTCCATTGGTGCCACAACCCAAAATGGCCTATAGGTGCAGAACAGTAGGAGATAGAGTCTTGACTTTCTGAGACAAACTTCCTGTGTAGATTCTCCATTGTTTGTCAGCAACCTTTTTTGCATCTTCCGTTTGTTTCGTGTGACAGTTTGTTTCCTCCCTGTAGTCATGTGACTCACATCATCCTTTCTTGGATACAGCAGTTGCCCAGTTTCTCTTCGTCCACACAACGGTCCAAATATCTCCATCCAATCTAGCTCTCTTCTTTGAAGAACCTAGTGTAGTCTGGACGAATCGGAGGCTCTGACCTATGCTGGGAAGAGGATCAGCATCTACCCAGATCTGAGTGCTGAGCTGCTGAAACAGAGGTCAACCTACATCTGGCCCTTCCAGAACACAAGACGCACATTTCCAACTGCCAAGGAGAAACACATCAGGCACCACACACAAGGGAACAAGCTGAGAGATCTAGGCTAACCCCAATTTGACTGGCTCAATATTGAGATATCCTATCCATGCACAATCATGCAGCCTCAATTGAGTAAAAGGAACACAGCACTATACTTCATTATTATTATGTTGCCTATGGTCCAGGACATTTTGACAATGATGACACCACGCCAATGAATGAACAATGGACAATATATTGAAGTGTCATACAGACTGGGTCTGCTTCCTCGTGGGGATACAGTACGTTGCATCCCTTTCAGTGGTGCAAAGTACTTAAGTAAAGTACTACTTAAGTCGTTTTTTGGGGTATTTGTACTTTACTATTTATATTTTTGCCAAATTTGACTTTTACTGCATTCCTAAAACAAATCATGTACTTTTAACTCCATACATCTTCCTTGACACCCAAAAGTAACTGTTACATTTTGACAGGAAAATGGTCCAATTCACACACTTATCAAGAGAACATCCCTGGTCATCCCTACTGCCTCTGATCTGGTGGACTCACTAAACACAAACTTTTTATTTTATTTTATTTTTTACATATATTTATAACCAAATACTTGTAGACTTTAACTTAAATAGTATTTTATTGGGTAACCTTTTTTGTTTTGTTTACGCTACTGATCTAGATTATAGACTGCATTTCTTGCACAATAGCGCCTGTAGCCCCCCTCGTCACCGTCCTCATCAGCCACCGTGGAGAAGGTCCATCAGGAGGGTCTGTTGTTGATTTTGGTGGCTCCCCGTTGGTCCAGACAATGGAGACAGTGGCAGGCAAGGTTCTGACAGATGGGTGTGTCTGGTGGTGGCAAGGACACACCCACATCAAACCACACCCTCTAGCCAACTGACGTTTGGCTTCTGTCATGGCCGCCAACATTTCTTGATCAGCAAGCCAAAAAACGAGGCCAAATCAGCAGGTGCAGTTCCCCTTTAAATGTAACAAATTCAACACATTTTTGTCTATGTTGAAATTTGGTTACTTTGATTACATAATCCCATGGTTGATATTTGACCCTCAAAACAACAGTTTCAATGTATTTTCCACATACTGTAGATTCCATGTCACAATACATTGACAAAATTAGGGTGAAACAATGTTGATTCAACCAGTTTGTACTGGTTGTGGGTAGGCTTTGCCTTGTATTGTTTTGATTGAACACAAACACCTGCCTCTAGGCCTAATGCTGTTGAACTGGCGTCCTAGAATAGCGGGCACCTGTCATGTTCACAGCTTCAATAACCATAGGTTGCTAGCCTCTCCTTATTTGGTTTCTCTCGTTAAAGGGGTGTTGATTATCAGAAACACTAATGTCAATGCAAATGATAACTTTGTTTTCATTAACGAGTTAAGTATTTGGCCATTGCACTTTTATTGTGCAATAGTATTGCCAATAAATGGGCAATCCGCAGTTGAAACAAAGTGTTTTCCACGCCACTGTTTCTTTGAAAAGCTAAGGAATGGGGCTGGAGAAATGTTACCACTCTCAAATTCATAGTTTTAACAATGTTTTGAGGCTATACAGTGTTTGCTTACATTTACTTTGTTTACAAACATTAGAGTATAATAAGCTTACATTGACCCCTTCACTCAAGGACAACTGCTTGTCTAGGTAACATCCTGTAACTTTAGCTCTGCCATAGGCATACTCAAATGTGTGAGTTTATGGATTTTGCCATGCGTTTGAAGCATTTTGCATTAGTCCTCAAGTCAGTTTATTATTTTGTCAAATATCTTTCATAATTTTGGTCATCTGTATATCTTTGTACCTGAACCTCTGACTCATCTCAACTTTTGCTAATCCATAAAAAAATAAATATGCTTCCGGCTCCTCTATAGTAACACTATATTTGGTTTTATTTCACATAACTTAGAAAAATTGCCTAATACAAAAATAATCAATCAATTGTAGCACCTTTGAACCTTGTGATACAACCAGTCCATAGAATGTAATAGCTGCTTTTGCCACTGAGTGGGGCATTTACACTCAAACAGAAGCAGGATGAGTTATAGACAGGTATGTCTGACTATATAATAGGAATGGCAGTCGTTTTTTTTGGGTGCCTTGGTCCTTGACACACACACTGTGCATACAGTACATACAATATAACGCATGGAGAAACATACTGTGGGGGGTTCTTGGCAGTTAGTAGCATTGGGCCAGTGGCCGAGAGGTTGCTGGTTTGGGTCCCTGTGTCGACTGGGGGAAGGATCTGTCGATGCGCCCTTGAGTGGGGCACTTGACCCTGAAAGCTCCTGTGGGTCGCTCTGAATGGGAGTGCCTGCTAAATGACTCAAATGTCATGTAAATGTTGAGCAGCTTCACTACAGGTGGATTGCATGTTTTAAATGAAATACAAATGAAATACATTAAAACATGAATAAAATACCAGACTAAGATCAAATCCTAATACACTGGCTCTGACACTCGTTGGTTCTGGCAGGGCTTGCAAATGATCACGGCACGCAAATGAAAAACCAGCCATGAGCTGACGCGAGCCTACCAGACGAACTAAATGCCTTCTACGTTTGCTTCAGAGGAATGTGTGAACACTCTGTACGTAGCCGATGTGAGTAAGACCTTTAAACAGGTTAACAATCACAAGGCTGCAGGGCCAGACGGATTATCAGGACGTGTACTCAGAACATGCGCTGACCACCTGGCAAGTGTCTTCACCGACATTTTCAACCTCTTCCTGACCCAGTCTGTAATACCTACATGTTTCAAGCAGACCACCATAGTCCCTGTGCCCAAGAACGCCAAGGCAACGTGTCTAAATGTATATCGCCCCAAAGCATTCACATCTGTAGTCATGAAATGCTTTGAAAGGCTGGTCACGGCTCACACCATCATCCCAGACACCCTGGACCCACTCCAATTCCCATACCGCCCCAACAACACAGATAACGCAATCTCTATTGCACTCCCACACTGACTGTTCCCACTTGGAAAAGAAGAACACTTCAGGACCTTCAGATACTATTCACTTTTCAAATAAAAAATAATTAAATAGAAATTCACACCCCTTTACTTTTTCCACATTTTGTTGTGTTACAGCCTGAATTTAAAATGGATTAAATTGGGATTTTTTTGTCACACAATACCCCATAATGTCAAAATGGAATAATACTTTTTTTTTTTTTTAAATTAAAATGTAATGAATACTGTCGGAAAGCACTATATGTGAGAATGCTGTTCATTGACTACAGCTCAGCATTCAACACAATAATGCCCTCCAAGCTCATCACAAAGTTAAGGACCCTGGGACTGAAAACCATCTTCTGCAACTGGATCTTTGACTTCCTGAAGGGCCACCCTCTGTGGTGAGGGTAGGTGACAACACATTAGCCACGCTTACCCTCAACACGGGACCCCTCAGGGGTGCGTGCTTAGCCATCCTCCCGTACTCCCTGTTTTTCCACGACTGCGTGGCCGCGCACGACTCCAACACCATCATTAACATTACCGACGACACTTTCGTGGTACTGTAGGCCTGATGACCGACAACAATGAGACATCCTATAGGGAGGAGGTCAGAGACCTGCCAGAACAACAACCTCTCCCTCAGCGTCAGCAAGACAAAGGTGCTGATCGTGGATTACAGGAAACAGAGAGCTGAACACGGCTCCATTCACATCGATGGGGCTGTAGTGGAGCGGGTGTCCACATCACAAAGGATCTATCATGGTCTAAACACACCAACACAGTGGTTAAGAGGGCACGACCATGCCTCTTCCCCTCGTGAAGCTGAAAAGATTTGGCATGGGCCCCAGATCCTCAAAAGGTTCTACAGCTGCACCATTGAGAGCATCTTGACTGGCTGCCTCTCTGTTTGGTATAGCAACTACTTGGCATCAGACCGCATGGCGCTACAGAGGGTAGTGTGTACAGCCCAGTACATCACTGGGGACGGGCTCCCTGCCATCCAGGACCTCTATAACAGGCGGTGTCAGAGGAAGGCCCTAAAAATGGTTGAAGTCTCCAGTCACCCAAGTCATAGACAGTCCTCGCTGCTACCGCAAGGTTAGAGGTATCAATGCACCAAGTCTGGAACCAACAGGACCCTGAACAGCTTCTACCCCCAAGCCTGCTAAATAGTTCGTTCGAGGAGCTATTTGGTGAACTATTTAACAATCTGCATTGACCCTTTTTGCATTCTCTTTTTTGTCTCAGCACATACGCTGCTGCTACTGTTTACTATCTGTCACTCAATTACCTTGTACCCCTGCACAGTGACTCGGTACTGGTACTCTATGTATAGACAAGCTATTGTTACTCAATGTGTATTTATTATTCTGTGTTTTACTTGTATATTATTTCTCTATTGTCTTTCTCTCTGCATTGTTGGGAAGTAAGTAAGCAATTCACTGTTAGCCTACACCTGTTCTTTACAAAGCACCTTTCATTTGAATAAGGATTTTCATAGGGCTTTAGCAGCTCTTTGTTGTAGAATGATAGTTTGAAACATGCTCAGTTGATTATGTTCATGGGTTCATAGCTGATATGAACACTCAGTCCTGATATTACACGTAAACTATAAATGGATAACATGAACAATACATTCACATGTTAGTTGAGAACTCTGGACATTACAGTAAACTTATAATAATATACAAAATCAATAGACACCTGAAAATGAAAAAGCCATATATGGTTCAGTTGAAGGGTTCAAATGTCACTGTAGAAGAAAATGTTTCACTTCTGAGAGAGATAACATAAACATACAGTTTCATCTCTCAAAGTGAACATTGTCTTTTTGAATAAAGTTTAGATATCATTTTTTTTTTCATGGTGACTTTTCTGTGGTGGCCATATTTTGGATTCTTAGCCTTAATGTGTTTGGCTGTTGTGTCTGCATGGGCTTTTGTGCCTCCACATTTGGCACCTCTGCAGCCATTTATCTTTGTGTAATGCTTACTATGATCCAGCAGAGGGGAGAAGCACATCAGTGACTGGGAGCCTTGGATTAAACAAGTCCATATATGTAAATAGTCCCTGTCTACCACTGAAGGAGGCATGTGTACACCAACAGCAGCAGTAAGAGAGATAGAAACAGTGATGTCTAAGTAGATAGTAGGCAGACAGCAATGCGAAGGACAGTCATTATCTTTGGTGTCTTGGTCCTTGACATATTTACAATCATACCCACACATGGATCCCCAACTCTTCCTGTCCCTCTCTCTCTCCCTCTACCTCCTCATATTTTTCACTCTGAAAAAGGGTGATATGTTCCTATGAAGACTTATGGTTCAGTGCACTCCTCTGTGACGTCAGGGTCGGGGTACATGCTGAAACGCTGAAGACAGGAGCATCAGATGGACTAGCAAACATTGTCTTATCAATAATAATACCTCTATTAGCAATGTTTCCTATGGTGCAGATGTCATGGGATTTTTCTGCTGTGGGCGGATGGGCTTGAATCCCATCTTATTGTGTTTTTCTGCTGTTTTATCTTCAGGTGCTGAGTCTGTGTATGTGAAGACAGGGTGGTCCACCATCATCTCATATCGTTATGATCAGATGTCTGGACAGGATGGTTCGACCTGTCTGTCACTCCAGGTAAGATTCCTTACAACTCAGTAAAGCAGAATAGGTAGTTCGCAGTAATGATGACACAATCAGCAATAGCCTGTTTTCACAAATTACATTTCCTGGTAATGGTATCACCATTACTGTTCATGTCGTTGACCTGAGGAATGTTGGTATACTGTACTTTCTGTTCTCTATCCATTTTGGAAGTGGTCGGTTGTTACCAAAAACACACTTGATCACTCAGAACTAATAGAGGCCTGCTCCGGATCTCCTTTTTGTCTAAACCTCTGTGTTCAGGTACTCCAAAACCCCATGTGGACCAAAATGAGGTGACCAAAGTAGAGGAAGGGAGAATCACTGTCCATTGTTACTATGCACCAAGGTGTCTGTTTGAACTACTGGCACACAGCCCAGACACCCATGCATACCATAACACCAGAGTTCTCTTCATAGTCCACAAGTCCAGAACAGACTATGGGAGGTGCACAATGCTACATAGAGCCATGACTACATGGAACTCTATTCCACATCAAGTACCTCATGCAAGCAGTAAAATTCAATAAACATATAAAAATACACCTTATGGAACAGCAGGGACTGTGAAGCAACACAAACATAGGCACAGACACATGCATACACACACACGATAACATACACACTCTGCACACACATACACATGGATTATGTGTTGTAGATATTCTGTTGTGAATGTATTGTAATGTTTTCAAAATTGTATAAAGGCCTACACACACCATGGAGTACAGAGGTAACAACACACACCATGGAGTCCAGAGGTAACAACACACACCATGGAGTCCAGAGGTAACAACACACACCATGGAGTCCAGGGGTAACAACACACACCATGGAGTCCAGGGGTAACAACACACACCATGGAGTCCAGGGGTAACAACACACACCATGGAGTCCAGAGGTAACAACACACACCATGGAGTCCAGGGGTAACAACACACACCATGGAGTTCAGGGGTAACAACACACACCATGGAGTCCAGGGGTAACAACACACACCATGGAGTTCAGGGGTAACAACACACACCATGGAGTTCAGGGGTAACAACACACACCATGGAGTCCAGGGGTAACAACACACACCATGGAGTCCAGAGGTAACAACACACACCATGGAGTCCAGGGATAACAACACACACCATGGAGTCCAGGGGTAACAACACACACAATGGAGTCCAGAGGTAACAACACACACCATGGAGTTCAGGGGTAACAACACACACCATGGAGTCCAGAGGTAACAACACACACCATGGAGTCCAGGGGTAACAACATACACCATGGAGTCCAGGGGTAACAACACACACCATGGAGTCCAGGGGTAACAACACACACCATGGAGTCCAGGGGTAACAACACACACCATGGAGTCCAGAGGTAACAACACACACCATGGAGTCCAGGGGTAACAACACACACCATGGAGTCCAGGGGTAACAACACACACCATGGAGTCCAGGGGTAACAACACACACCATGGAGTCCAGTGGTAACAACACACACCATGGAGTCCAGTGGTAACAACATACACCATGGAGTCCAGGGGTAACAACACACACCATGGAGTCCAGGGGTAACAACACACACCATGGAGTCCAGTGGTAAGTATTAACTACAATGAGCAGCACTCAATATCAGAATTCAGGATAAGACCCAGATGCAGACAGTTCAAGTTACAGAAGTTTATTTACAAAACAGGGGGCAGGCAAACAACAGGTCAAGGGCAGGCAGAGGTCAGTAATCCAGGACAGTGTCAAAAGGTACAGAATGGCAGGTAGGCAGAATGGTCAAAACTGGAAGAACTATAAAACAGGGATTAAAGCAAACAGGAGTACAGAAAAACACGCTGGTAGGCTTGACGAGACAAGACAAACTGGCAACAGACAAACAGAAAACACAGGTATAAATGCACAGGGGATAATGAGGGGAGATGGGAGACACCTGGAGGGGGGTGGAGACAAGCACAAAGACAGGTGAAACAGATCAGGGTGTGACACTCAATTTATTTTTAATTCCAATGATTGACAGTAGACAAATATTTTGATCAAGGATACTGATATAATATTACTAATAATATTAATGATGAAATATCCAGTATGTTTTCCTGAATCTCGTTGTATGTTGTTGTTCACCCTTTACATTTTTGGTTGAATTGCTGTTTGCTGACATGTCTTCAAAACCAATGGTATTCTTCTATGGCCACTCTTCTACATGCCCAAAACTGTTCATGCAGTGCTCTTCCTCCTTTACACCATCATTGCTGGGTTGAAGTTCAGGGCAAACCAACTATGAGGTGAAATTGAGGCTAAAAAACCAGACAGGTCTCTCTGGTGCCATCAAGGGTTAGATGTACTTTCCCCCAGCTGTTTTTACAGTATGTGATCACACACACACACACACACACACACACACACACGCACACACGCACACGCGCACACGCACCCACGCACATGCACACGCACACGCACACGCACACACACACGCACACACGCACACACGCACACACACACACTCACACACACACACACACACACACACACACACACACACACACACACACACACAACACATGCACGCACAACTATATTTGACTTTCTAGCTTCATCCAATACTGGTTTGATTGTAATGATTTTCCTCATACCGTTTTTTTTTCAATAGCTTTGGTACTATTTTCACAAGTAAGTGGTACATTTTCAAAACTCTTAGTACAAAACTGCAAACTGGTAACGAAGCCAGTATTACATTCAAAACCTTTCATTTTGTTTGTAGACATCTTTCACCACATAACCAATTATCTAACATATTGGTTTAATCACCAAACACAACATAATGATATATTCTCAATTAGGTTATTTTAACAACCAGTTAACCCAATAGCAACACATTTAAGATACATGTTTGAAAATTGCTCTATGAATGTAAACTCAAAAAAAGAAACGTCATCTCATTGTCAACTGCGTTTATTTTCAGCAACCTTAACATGTGAAAATGTTTGTATGAACATAACAAGATTCAACAACTGAGACATAAACTAAACAAGTTCCACAGACATGTGACTTACAAAAATGGAATAATGTGTACCTGAACAAAGGGGGTTCAAAATCAAAAGTAACTGTCAGTATCTGGTGTGGCCACCAGCTGCATTAAGTACTGCAGTGACTCTCCTCCTCATGGACTGCACCAGATTTGCCAGTTCTTGCTGTGAGATATTACCCCACTCTTCCACCAAGGCACCTGCAAGTTCCCGGACATTTCTGGAGGGAATGGTTCTAGCCCTCACCCTCCGATCCAACAAGTCCCAGACATGCTCAATTGGATTGAGATCCGGGCTCTTTGCTGGCCATGGCAGAACACTGACATTCCTGTCTTGCAGGAAATCACGCACAGAACGAGCAGTATGGCCGGTGGCATTGTCATGCTGGAGGGTCATGTCAGGATGAGCCTGCAGGAAGGGTACCACATGAGGGTGGAGGATGTCTTCCCTGTAACGCACAGCGTTGAGATTGCCTGCAATGACAACAAGCTCAGTCAGATGATGCTGTGACACACCGCCCCAGACCATGACGGACCCTCCACCTCCAAATCGAGTACAGGCCTCGGTGTAACACCCATTCCTTCGGCGATAAACTCAAATCCGACCATCACCCCTGGTGAGACAAAACTGCGTCTCGTCAGAAAAGAGCACTTTTTGCCAGTCCTGTCTGGTCCAGCAACGGTGGGTTTGTGCCCATAGGCCACTTTGTTGCCGGTGATGTCTGGTGAGGACCTGCCTTACAACAGGCTTACAAGCCCTAAGTCCAGCCTCTCTCAGCGTATTGCGGACAGTCTGAGCACTGATGGAGGGATTGTGCATTCCTAGTATAACTCGGGCAGTTGTTGTTGCCATCCTGTACCTGTCCCGCAGGTGTGATGTTCAGATGTACCGATCCTGTGCAGGTGTTGTTACATGTGGTATGCCACTGCGAGGACGGTCAGCTGTCCGTCCTGTCTCCCTGTCTTAGGCGTCTCACATGGCAATTTACAGACATGGCAATTTATTGCCCTGGCAACATCTGCGGTCCTCATGCCCCCTTGCAGCATGCCTAAGCCACGTTGACGCAGATGAGCAGGGACCCTGGGCATCTTTTCTTGGTGTTTTTCAGAGTCAGTAGAAAGGCCTCTTTAGTGTCCTAAGTTTTCATAACTGTGACCATAATTGCATACCGTCTGTAAGCTGTTAGTGTCTTAACAACCGTTCCACAGGTGCATTTTCATTCATTGTTTATGTTTATGGTTCATTGAACAAGCATGGGAAACAGTGTTTAAACCCTTTACAATGAAGATCTGTATTTTTACGAATTATCTTTGAAAGACAGGGTCCTGAAAAAGGGACGTTTTGTAGTGGTCCTGTACGTTGCTCAGTTCATAAGAGTATGGCACTAGCAACACTAGAGTTGTGGGTTCGATTCCCAGTGGGTTCACACTAGCAGCACCAGAGTTGTGGGTTCGATTCCCATTGAGGTCCCACTGGGTACTGCTGGTTTGATTCCCATTGTGAAAGGCAATTACTTTATACGAACATGTATTGCAATGTGAAATATATCTTTCTAGATGAAACACTGATTAAGTTTGGTAAAAAGTGACTATATGATTTTGTGTGTTGTACTTAATCAATTAAAAATATGCTTAGAGTTTTGAAACAACTGCCTTCTTGATGATCTGTTTTGTGTTTTGTACTACAGTAGTAAAAATGTACCACATACTTGTGAAATTGCACCAAAGCGATTTTAAAAAACGATGCCACCGTGTTGTTGCCTATTTGTTGACTTCTTGTGTTTTATCATAGGAGCTTCTCGTTTACTGTTACAATTTCTGTAGTTGTTGAATCACAACATTCTGTTTTTACCTTCTCCAGCTTGAATATACACTGAACAAAAACATAAACGCAACATATAAAGCAGAGGAGGCTGCTGACGGGAGGAAGGCTCATAATAATATCTGGATGGGAGTCAATGGAGTGGTATCCACCACATGGAAACCACGTCTTTGATGTGTTTGGTACCATTCCATTGACTCCATTCCAACCTTTTAAGTCTTTACTGAAGACTCATCTCTTCAGTGGGTCATATGATTGAGTGTAGTCTGGCCCAGGAGTGTGAAGGTGAACGGAAAGGCTCTGGAGCAACGAACCGCCCTTGCTGTCTCTGCCTGGCAGGTTCCCCTCTCTCCACTGGGATTCTCTGCCTCTAACCCTATTACAGGGGCTGAGTAACTGGCTTACTTGTGCTCTTTCATGCCATCCCTAAGAGGGGTGCGTCACTTGAGTGGGTTGAGTCACTGACGTGATCTTCCTGTCTGGGGTGGCGCCCCTCATTGGATTGTGCCGTGGCGGAGATCTTTGTGGGCTATACTCGGCCTTGTCTCAGGATGGTAAGTTGGTGGTTGAAGATATCCCTCTAGTGGTGTGGGGGCTGTGCTTTGGCAAAGTGGGTAGGGTTATATACACCCTGTTTGGCCCTGTCCGGGGGTGTCCTCGGATGGGGCCACAGTGTCTCCTGACCCCTCCTGTCTCAGCCTCCAGTATTTATGCTGCAGTAGTTTATGTGTCGGGGGGCTAGGGTCAGTTTGTTATATCTGGAGTACTTCTCCTGTCTTATCCGGTGTCCTGTGTGAATTTAAGTATGCTCTCTCTAATTCTCTCTTTCTCTCAGTGGACCTGAGCCATAGGACCATGCCTCAGGACTACCTGGCATGATGACTCCTTGCTGTCCCCATTTTACCTGGCCGTGCTGCTGCTCCAGTTTCAACTGTTCTGCCTGCGGCTATGGAATCCTGACCTGTTCATCGGACGTGCTACCTATCCCAGACCTGCTGTTTTCAACTCTCTAGAGACAGCAGGAGCGGTAGAGATACTCTTAATGATCGGCTATGAAAAGCCAACTGACATTTACTCCTGAGGTGCTGACTTGCTGCACCCTCGACAACTACTGTGATTATTATTATTTGACCATGCTGGTCATTTATGAACATTTGAACATCTTGGCCATGTTCTGTTATAATCTCCACCCGGCACAGCCAGAAGAGGACTGGCCACCCCTCATAGCCTGGTCTCTCTCTAGGTTTCTTCCTAGGTTTTGGCCTTTCTAGGGAGTTTTTCCTAGCCACCGTGCTTCTACAACTGCATTGCTTGCTGTTTGAGGTTTTAGGCTGGGTTTCTGTACAGCACTTTGAGATATCAGCTGATGTATGAAGGGCTATATAAATACATTTGATTTGATTTGTTATGAACCGTCCTCCCCTCAGCATTCTCCACTGATGTAAAGTGCTGGTCCTATGTTTACATGAGCTGAAATAAAAGATCCCAGAAATGTTCTATACGCAAAATAGCTTATTACTCTCAAAGTTGGTGCACAATTTAGTTTACATTCATGTTAGTGAGCATTTTATCTATTGTCAAAATAATCCATCCACCTGACAGGTTTGGCATATCAAGAAGCTGATTAAACAGAATGAACACTACACAGGTGCATCTTGTGCTGAGGACAATAAAAGGCCATTCTAAAATGTGCAGTTTTGTCACACAACACGTCTCAAGTTGTCTGGGGGGTTATGCAAGTGGCATGCTGACTGCAGGAATGTCCACCAGAGCTGTTGCCAGAGAATGTAATGTTGTTTTCTCTACCATAAGCCGCATCCAACGTTGTTTTAGAGAATTTGGCATTACATCCAACTGGCCTCACAACCGCAGACCACATGTATGGTGTCGTGTGGGTGAGCTTTTGCTGGGGAAAAAAACCTTTTGTGGTGAAAATCTCATTCTGATTGGCTGGGCCTGGCTCCCCAGTGGGTGGGCGCACCTGCCCAGTCATGTGGAATCCATCGACTAGGACCTAATGAATGTATTTTAATTGACTGATTTCCTTGCAAGGAGGTGGGCAGAGCCAAGCATGAGTTAGCGAGTTAGCGAGATCATATTTGCGTGTTCTAGCACTCATTTGCCTATTCTGTGAAGTGCACATATGCAATAACTAAATTCACAGTTGCACTCCTTCTAAACAACGCAATTTCTTAACACTTTGGCAAAGGTAGTCAACAAAACATAGTCCACTCTGTTAGTAAAATATTGCCGTTTTGGCAACAGAAAACTGTATTGCAATCAAATGTTTCATTGATGAGTAAATTAACAGATTGTTGGCCAAAATCCATCTTCTTCCATCTTCCCCCAGTGACGGCCACTGGGCTTCCTCTCACTACCATATTTGGTACTGAGTGGAATGCCAACCACATGCTTCACTTTTATACATCCGGTGAAATATCTGTCTCATTGTTCTATCTGTGGCAATAATCCTCCGAACTCAGCGCAGATATTGGTCATGTGATCAGTAAGCCTTTTAAAATATTTTAGAAAACATGGCTACTATAGGATCCATCCAACTGCTGTTTAATTCTGATTTACAGTGCCTTCGGAAAATATTCAGAACCCTTGACTTTTTCCACATTTTGTTACGTTACAGCCTTATTCTAAAATGGATTAAATAAGTAAAAATCCTCATCAATCTACACACAATACCCCATATGGACAAAGTGAAAACAGGTTTTTAGTTTTTTTTGCGAAATTATAAAAAACTAAACAGAAATACCTTATGTACATAAGAATTCAGACCCTTTGCTATGAGACTCGAAATTGAGCTCAGGTGCATCCTGTTTCCATTGATCATCCTTGAGATGTTTCTACAACTTGATTGGAGTCCACCTGTGGTAAATTCAATTGATTGGACATGATTTTGAAAGGCACACACCTGTCTATATAAGGTCCCACAATTGACAGTGTATGTCAGAACAAAAACCAAGCCATGAGGTCGATGGATTTGCCCGTAGAGCTCCGAGACAGGATTGTGTCGAGGCACAGATCTGGGGAAGGATACCAAAACAATTTTGTAGCATTGAAGGTCCCCAAGAACACAGTGGCCTCCATCATTCTTCAATGGAAGAAGTTTGGAACCACCAAGACTCAAACTGAGCAATTGGAGGAGAAGGTTCTTTGTCAGGGAGGTGAACAAGAACCCGATGGTCACTCTGACAGAGCACTAGGGTTCCTCTGTGGAGATGGGAGAACCTTCCAGAAGGACAACCATCTCCGCATCACTCCACCAATCAGGCCTTTATGGTAGAGTGACCAGACGGATGCCACTCCGCAGTAAAGGCACATGACAGCCCACTTGGAGTTTGCCAAAAGGCACCTACAGACTCTCAGACCATGAGAAACAAGCTTCTGTAGCGAGGGCCAGCCGACTAGAGCATACAGGTCGCAGTGTTGGGTGGTATAAGGGGCTTTGGTGACAGAATGGATGGCACTGTGATAGACTGCATCCAGTTTGCTGAGTAGAGTATTGGAAGCTATTTTGTAAATACATAGCCGAAGTCAAGGATCGGTAGGATAGTCAGTTTTACGAGGGTATGTTTGGCGGCTTGAGTGAAGCAGGCTTTGTTGCGAAATAAGAAGCCGATTCTAGATTTAATTTTGGATTGGAGATGTTTAATATGAGTATTAGCTTATAAATTAAATTGAAGTATTTTGGCTGGTGGGGGTCTACTTGGACTGAGTGGATCCTCCGAGAGACTGAAATGGAATGAGTGGAGGCCCCACTCACACCTCGGAGAAGTGTCTGATGCCCTACCAGTCACCTGATCCCAATCCCCCGGATATAGCCCCTCTCCATTCTCACCAATAACCATGATTAAATCTTAGTTGTAATGACAAACAATGATTCAACATCCTTTCCAATCTTTCCAGAACTCTTACAACAGGTTTACAAGTTTTAAATGGCGGTATTTTACCGCCGTATCTGTTGGATAAGACCACCCAGATGGTTAGGTCATGGTCGGTTGATCATGGTTGGAGATACGTGAACATGCCAGTTGTAGCTAGCTAATAAAGAGCTACATTAATTAAGAAATATCCTGTAGTACTGCATTTTATTGTTTTGTATAATGTGGGCAAAACAAGACACCCTATGCCTCCATACACCCATTCTCTCCCGCCCACCCGCCCACCTCCACATATTCATATTCATCCTCCTTCCCTATCCTATTCATATGCACAGACATAGGATGTGAACAAATTTGTGCACAAAAGTTTAGATAAATATGTTTTTTGTGTGTATGAAACATTTATGGGATATTTTATTTCAGCTCATGAAAAATGGGACGAACACTTTACATGTTGCCTTTATATTTTTGTTCATTGTAAATTTGCATCACCAAATAATTGATTAAAACACACTGTTTTGCAATGAAGGTCTACAATAGCCTCAACAGTACTCTCTGGAGTAGCACTATGGTGTAGCCGGAGGACAGCTAGTTTCAGTCCTCCTCTGGGTACGTTGACTTCAATACAAAACCTAGGAGGATTATGGTACTCACCCCCTTACATAGACTTACACAGTAATTATGACAACTTCAGTCCTCCAACCTGTCAGAGCTCTTGCCACATGAACTGACATGTTGTCCACCCAATCAAAGGATCAGAGAATGAATCTAATACTGAAAGCATATTCCGGCTGTATCCCAACCGGCTGTGGTTGGGAGTCCCATAGGGCGACGCACAATTGGCACAGCGTCATCCAGGTTAGGGGAGGGTTTGGCCGGGGTAGGCCATCATTGTAAAATATTTGAATTTGTTCTTAAAAGGATCCTCCCCTTTTTTTCTTTTTTTTTTTTTGTTGCCTAAAATGACATACCCGTCTAACTGCATGTAGCTCAGGCCTTGAAGCAAGGGCTCTTTGAAGTTTGTGGAAATGTTAAAGGAATGTAGGAGAATATAACACAATCGATCTGGTAAAAGATAATACAAAGAAAAAACCAACAGTTCTTATGTATTTTTTTTGTACCATCATCTTTAAAATGCAAGAGAAAGGCCAGTCCAAGTGCAATTTAAATTTTGACCACGAGATGGCAGCAGTGTATGTGCAACGTTTTAGACTGATCCAATGAACCTTTGCATTTTTGTTCAAAATGTTGTACCCAGACTGCCTAAATGTGCCTAATTTGTTTATTAATAACTTTTCATGTTCAAAATTGTGCACTCTCCTCAAACAATAGCATGGTATTATTTTACTGTAATAGCTACTGTAAATTGGACAGTGCAGTTAGATTAACAAGAATTTAAGCTTTCTGCCAATATCAGATATGTCTATGTGCTGGGACTTGTTCTTTTTACTTACAACCTCATGCTAATTGCATTAGCCTACGTTAATCTCAACCATCCCGTGGACTGGACACCGATCCCGAAGAAGTTTTAACTGACTTGCCTAGTTAAATAAACGTTAAATACAAATAAATACAATTAAAACAAGGTACAGCTAGCTTGCACTGCAGTGCATAAAGAGAGAGAAAGACAGTAGTTGAAAAGTTTTGGAGAGAGAGAGCTAGCTATATTTTGTTGTATTTAAAAAAAACTTTCACTTGAAGATGCACTATGTGGAAATTGCTCTGCCATTTCCTTCTTGACTCTTCCAAGTCAAGGTAAGCTTTTGGTTTTATTAATTTACTGCCACCGGGGTCCGCAATTGTAACTGGTAAACTGCTTGCTGTACACTGTACTGCATGATTGTAGGGGGTTTACTAACACTCTAGTTCTACTAGCTAGCTATGTTGATTATGACGTTAGCAAATATGGTGACAACGATGTAGGCTGTGTGTACCGGTTAGCGTTTATGGTATGAAGGTTTGGCCTGCGGGCTCTCCACCACAGCCAACGTGAGTAAAACATTTAAACATGTTAACCCTCACAAGGCTGCCGGCCCAGACGGCATCCCTAGCCGCGTCCTCAGAGCATGCGCAGACCAGCTGGCTGGTGTGTTTATGGACATATTCAATCAATCCCTATCCCAGTCTTCTGTCCCCACATGCTTCAAGAGGGCCACCATTGTTCCTGTTCCCAAGAAGGCTAAGGTAACTGAGCTAAACGACTATCGCCCCCATAGCACTCACTCATGAAGTGCTTTGAGAGACTAGTTAAGGATCATATCACCTCCGCCCTACCTGACACCCTAGACCCACTCCAATTAATTTACCGCCCCAATAGGTCCACAAACGACGCAATCGCAATCACACTGCCCTAACCCATCTGGACAATACCTATGTAAGAATGCTGTTTATCGATTAAAGCTCAGCATTTAACACCATAGTACCCTCCAAACTCATCATTAAGCTTGAGACCCTGGGTCTCGACCCCGCCCTGTGTAACTGGGTTCCTGTACTTTCTGACGGGCCGCCCCCAGGTGGTGAGGGTAGGAATCAACATCTCCACCCTGCTGATCCCCAACACCGGGGCCCCACAAGGGTGCGTTATCAGCCCTCTCCTGTACTCCATGTTCACCCACGACTGGGTGGCCATGCACGCCTCCAACTCCATCATCAAGTTTGCAGACGACACTACAGTGGTAGGCTTGATTACCAACACCAACGAGACGGCCTACAGGGAGGAGGTGAGGGCCCTCGGAGTGTGGTGTCAGGAAAATAACCTCACACTCAACGTCAACAAAATAGAGATGATCCTGGACTTCAGGAAACAGCAGAGGGAGCACCCCCCTATCCACATTGACGGGACAGTAGTGGAGAAGGTAGAAAGTTTTAAGTTCCTCGGCTTACACACCACGGACATACTGAAATGGTCCACCCACACAGACAGCATGGTGAAGAAGGTGCAACAGTGCCTCTTCAACCTCAGGAGGCTGAATAAATTTGGCTTGTCACCGAAAAAACTCACAGTCACTCAAACTTTTACAGATGCACAATCGAGAGCATCCTGTCGGGCTGTATCACCGCCTGGTACGGCAACTGCTCCGCCCACAACCGTAAGGTTCTCCAGAGGGTAGTGAGGTCTGCACAACGCATCACTGGGGGCAAACTACCTGCCCTCCAGGACATCTACACCACCCAATGTCACAGGAAGGCCAAAAAGATCATCAAGGACAACAACCACACGAGCCACTGCCTATTCACCCCTGCTATCATCCAGAAGGCGAGGTCAGAACAAATCAAGGCCATTAGACTGTTAAATAGCCATCACTAATATTGAGTGGCTGCTGCCAACATACTGCCAACATGCTGCCAACATACTGACTCTAGCCACTTGAATAATAAAAGAATTGGATGAAATAAATGTATCACTAGTAACTTTAAACAATGCCACTTTATATAATGTTTACATACCCTACATTACTCATCTCATATGTACAGTTGAAGTCGGAAGTTTACATAGACCTTAGCCAATACATTTAAATTCAGTTTTTCACAATAGCTGACATTTAATCCTAGTAAAGATTCCGTGTTTTAGGTCAGTTAGGATCACCACTTCATTTTACGAATGTGAAATGTCAGAATAATAGTAGAGAGAATGATTTATTTCAGCTTTTAGTTCTTTCATCACATTCCCAGTGGGTCAGAAGTTTACATACACTCAATTAGTATTTGGTAGCATTGCCATTGAATTGTTTAACTTGGGTCAAATGTTTCGGGTAGCCTTCCACAAGCTCCCCACAATAAGTTGGTTTGTAGATCTCCTTGCTCACACACACTTTTTCAGTTCTGCCCACAAATTGTCTATAGGATTGAGGTCAGGGCTTTGTGATTGCCACTCCAATTCCTTGACTTTGTTGTCCTTAAGCCATTTTGCCACAACTTTGGAAGTATGCTTGGCGTCATTGTCCATTTGGAAGACCCACTTGCGACCAAGCTTTAACTTCCTGGCTGATGTCTTGAGATGTTGCTTCAATATATCCACATAATTTTCCTCCCTCATGTTGCCATCTATTTTGTGAAGTGCACCAGTCCCTCCTGCAGCAAAGCACACCCACAACATAATGCTGCCACCCCTGTGCAAAAACGGTTGGGATGGTGTTCTTCAGCTTGCAAGCCTCCCCCTTTTTCCTCCAAACATAACGATGGTCATTATGGCCAAACAGTTCTATTTTTGTTTCATCAAACCAGAGGACCTTTCTCCAAAAAGTACGATCTTTGTCCTCATGTGCAGTTGCAAACAGTAGTCTGGCTCTTTTATGGCGGTTTTGGAGCAATGGCTTCTTCCTTGTTAAGTGGCCTTTCAGGTTATGTCGATATAGGACTCGTTTTACTGTGGATATTGATACTTTTGTACCTGTTTCCTCCAGCATCTTCACAAGGTCCTTTTCTGTGGTTCTGGGATTGATTTGCACTTTTCGCACCAAAGTACATTCATCTCTAGGAGACAGAACGTGTCTCCTTCTTGAGCGGTAAGACGGCTGCGTGGTCCCATGGTGTTTATACTTGCATACTATTGTTTTTACAGATGAACGTGGTACCTTCAGGCATTTGGAAATTGCTCCCAAGGATGAATCAGACTTGTGGAGGTCTCCAATTTTTTTCTGAGGTCTTGGCTGATTTCTTTTGATTTCCCATGATGTCAAGCAAAGAGGTGCTGAGTTTGAAGGTAGGCCTTGAAATACATCCATAGGTACACCTCCAATGGACTCAAATGATGTCAATTAGCCTATCAGAAGCTTCTAAAGCCATGATATCATTTTCTGGAATTGTCCAAGCTGTTTAAAGGCACAGTCAACTGTATGTAAACTTCTGACCCACTGGAATTGTGATACAGTGAATTATATGTGAAATAATCTGTGTGTAAACAATTGTTGGAAAAATTACTTGTGTCATGCACAAAGTAGATGTCCTAACCGACTTCCCAAAACTATAGTTTGTTAACAAGAAATTTGTGGAGTGGATGAAAAACGAGTTTTAATGACGCCAACCTAAGTGTATGTAAACTTCTGACTTCAACTGTATATACTGTACTCTATACCATCTACTGCATCTTGCCAATGCCACACTGCCATTGCTCATCCATATATTTATATGTACATATTCTTATTAATTCCTTTACACTTGTGTGTATAAGGTAGTTGTTGTGAAATTGTTAGATTACTTGTTAGATATTACTGCACGGTCAAAACTAGAAGCACAAGCATTTCGCTACACTCGCATTAACATCTGCTAACCATGTGTATGTGACCAATAACATTTGATTTGATTTGAGTGACTGTGCCAAAATGGCCTAATGGATTTTCAAGCCTGACATCTTACAATGACCTTAGTCATCAGGGCTTTTCCTTTTTGGAGTTTGTTGAAAAAAAGAAGACACAGACAGGTGAGGAAACGTCAAACTTATTTTCCTATTTACTTTTCCTATTGTAAACAATGAGCTAGAACAACGGCGCATGTGGAGGATGCACACAAAGTAATGTGGATGGAGAAGGAAATGACTCGCTTTACAATGACCATCAGGGTGTACCCTTCCCATGCATACTAAATGTTGCCACTTTTGGTGACTTGACCTACATTTCATATACTATGAATATGACCACAGCAAATGATTTAAGGCCTTCATGAGGAGGGGGTGGTGGGGGAAGATTCCTATGACATTGCCAGCAGTAAGACCTGGGTTCAATTTTCAAAAAGACAAGGACTGTAGCTTTCAAATGATATATCCCCCAAACGCACTGGTCCAAAACAACCACTCAGAGTTTAACAGGTTTAAAGGGCAACGGCATCATGAACTTAATTAAGTGCAGATGAAGGATATCAAGGATCTGGAAAGATTCTGTGTGGAGGAATGGTCTAAGATCCCTCCCAATGTGTTATCTAATCTCATAAAATATTTTTGAAAAAGGCTCAGTGCCGTTATCCTCGCAAAGGGAGGGTGCAGAGTACTGAAAACAGGGGTGCCAATCATTTTTTGACATATCTTTTTAATTTAAATTACTTGTTAAAGAAAATGTCTGTCTCTGAGCAACTGTGTTAGTATAAAATAAGATAATTTCTCAATTTATTTGAGCTTACAATATAGCTCAGTATTTGAAATATTTATTTTTAGCTCATTTTTATCAAGGGTGCCAATAATATTAGACGTGACTGTACTTGACTATGACGTGAACAGAACAAAAGCAAAGGTGCATCTTTTTCACTAGGTGGCACTCTTTCCTTTACATGTTAATAAAATCCTAGAACATCTGAACACAGAATATTCGCCATTTGTTTGAGTTCTTTTAAACCATAGCATACATTAGACACATTTCAGTGCATAATTTCACTGCAACGATTGTTAGAATGTTGTGCATGTTACATATATAAAAGGTGTAATACCAGTTTGGAAAACCAATATGAAATGTATATGCCACCATAATGCAAAGAATCTACATGTAGGGTATCCAGGTTGGTGAGCTAAACAAGGCAATCGATTCAAACCAAGACAATGGTCAATACCAACATGAACGAAGCAGGTCTTTATTTTCGGTCATCATTGATGAAATAGATAACTTGTCAGCAAGCTAGTTCATATAATAAGCAGTTTATTTGATAATGATTTAATTAATGAAACACATTCATGCAAAGTCTGTCCTAGATTGGGAAGATCAATAGTCCAGATAAGTAAACGTGGATGGAGGACAGAGAACGTCTTGAATGTACCCATAACAGAATAATATAATTTCTCCCTCTTCCTACCATCATTTTATGTATTCATCAATTCATTACTTTTGTTTTTAGATAGATCTTTAATCAAAGTTAAAGATTAAGTACATGTACAATAGTTCACTGTTTACATTGGATACTTTATCTTGATGTTCTTTAAAATGTAGGTACATGTAGTCCGTAATACCCTTGATTGGTTAGCATTTCGTTGCACTTCAATTTACATACCATATTTAATTATGAATGTTGTAGTTGCTGCAAGTATTTGTTCTGATAACTTTCCATAAGTTCTCTTTCTCACAAACATTATTTTGAATAATGTCAAACTAAACAAATGCTGTATATTTAACACCACAGAAATTTTAAACACATTTTGACTTGTTAGTTTGAATGAAGCAGTATTGTTAAAGCTTGAGGTCTCGTTCAACAATTTGACACTTCTGAAAATGAAAGTAAGTGAAACAAAAGCAATTACACATTTTTTTCTAAATACTTGATTTATCAAATAAAAATAAAGATAACTTCTTGTCTCTAGAAGTAACTATATTATGTACAATACACTATGGGTAAATTATTATAGAACACCAGTATATTTCAATGGCAAGGCATGGCACATTTCTTAGAAGTGCTAATTGGTGCTCACTATAGATGGACCAATTAAAAGCAAACTTTTATTGGTGTGAGCCAATGAAATGGCTTCTCATTAAACTGTGAATGATTGACACATCACATAGCAGCTCTACCTGATTGCATGTCCTACTAAATGGCTCAATACATTTTGTTGTGGTATTGTTGTTGGGATATTGTACGAAGCAAAATAAATTAATTTTAAAACGTTGCATTGTACTATTGTAGATGTATCGCTATATTGTAAGTTGCATTATCCTTGTCATTTGTTGAGAGAAATGATGATTTATGAAGTTAAATGGTAACACGTTTTATGTGAAGTGCAGACTAACAGTAAGAGAAGACAAATAAACAGTGACATTTAAAATGCAAAATAAATCATATTCTACAGTGACATTTTTAATATGCAGCATGTAGTAAGGGGACATATATGTTCAGAATAATAGTTCTTTGTAACTGAAAAAAAAACAAGGAATTAGCTAAATCTCTGAAATGTGAATGATTGACTGATGATTTTACACCTGAAGTAAAGATTCTGTGAAACTGTATAGCTAGCACCCCCTATCCATGCGTATTAGCTGTAATACAAAAATAACAGAAATCATGTTCATTTGGACACATTCCACAGTATCTATCTTCAAATTTGTTTCTGATTTAAAATGCGCCCCAAATGGCACTCAACTCCCTATTTAGTGCAGTACTTTTAAACAGACCCCTATGAGCCCTGGTCAAAAGTAGTGCACTATATAGGGAATAAGGTGCCATTTGGCACGTAATGTTCATCTCTGGGTACATCCAGTGAATTCCCCTAAAGAAAAGCCACTTGTGATCATATCTGGGTGAAACCATCTCCCGAGGTAGACAAGAACACATTACAAAGCCACAAGTAGATACATCGACTTTATCTTGCAAAACGCATTCATTTCGATTCCCCCCAAAATCCTGTTCTATCTCAATGAACAAAGAAAGAGTAATAATGACACTTATTTCTGTAATACTTTACTTAATGTAGTATTACCGCTATTTCAAATGGCGATATAGGCCTACTGTAGGTACCATTTAGTAACACTTGAAGCAGTTCCCCGTGAAGTATTATATTGTCTAATAAGCACATTCATAGCACTTTATAGATGCATTCATAGGGCTTAATAAGACTGTATAATAAATACTCTATAATGGTTATCAATGATACGGCACACTTTTTCACTCCAAATGCAGACTTACCAGCTGTGATAGTCCCTGATTGGGTGTGAGAGATAAATAATAACGCCAAGTGTAAACTGCACATTGCCTTTTTATAATCAAACACCATTTCAGATCTGATTCTTATGTACATGAAGGTAAAACTTTACTTGATCCCCCTTATGTGTTATAACGCTTTAAAACATGAATGCAGCTCATAGATACAGTCATTGAGCATTGTGAAACTTTACAATACAGGTAATAAGGCATGAGAGAGACATTAATGATATATAACAGTCTCTGGCACCTTATTGCTTTATTGTACAGTTTATTTGACTTAATCTTTAAGGTGATATGAATGCTTGTAAAGCAATACAACAGTCGATAACCCTTCATAAGAAGGAGCGTCAAATAAAGTGTTACCTAAATTACTTCTGAGGTCTGACCTATATAAAGTGAACCCTATAATTTAGCTATGTATTATGTTCATATCACACTAATTTAAAGCACTTCTTTACGCAAACTAGTCAGTAAGATCAGATGAGGCTGCTGCTCTCCTGTTACAGTTCTTGTTTTGTCCCTGGAAGCGTTTGTGATGGGAGGAGCAGATAGGAACAGGTCTTAGAACAGGTCTTATTAAGGCTTTTGAGGGCTGTTGTACTGAGTCAGACTCCATTAGATTCCTCCAGGATCAGGATTTAATTACAGAGGGGCTAGGGGACCCCCCCCCCCATAACAAACGGGGACCCCACATTTGTCAACAACATGGACGTTGGGCACCATTGTCGTGCAGAGACATCAAGAGTCAATGTGTAATTCGAACCCTGCTAAAGAACATGTTCCTAGACTGGAGCAGGGAGGCCTTAGCTGCAGAAAGAGGCTAGTAACACCCACTTCCCTAGCCTGTGCGGCGTTGGGGGTCACACCGCTGCCTAGTGCTCCCTATTACTTGTTTTGTTCTTGGGCTTAATTGTAATTTGAAGCAGACCCCTCTTTGTATTCTTAAGCTGAGAGTTAAAACAAAGCGTTTTTGCACAATTTGCGACAAACACATTTGTGGTTGTGGAGTTACTCTGACATACAGTAGATAAAGGGGTGTGTGAAGTGAGGTTTGGATAGACTGATATATAGATTGCCCTGGGCTAGCCTATATTATCTGGTGGCTGTCTTGCTCTCAGAAGCATCTGACTTCCCCTTAGTGGGTGTGGATGTAGATGACGATGGGTAAAATTTGCCTCGCCTTCTGGTCATCCCAGTGGCGGAGGAGTCCTCGGTCTGAGGCGGTCTGGGTTTTAGCGGAAGTGCAGTCTGCGCCCGCACAGATATGAGCTGCCTACGGACCTCTGTGACTGCAGCCCCCCGTCGTGGGCGCTGAGGGGAGGGGCTGTCGGTCCGGGAGGTGGAGTAGCTGCGGGGGGAGGTGCTGAGGCTACGGGGGGAGGGGAATGCAGAGTGAGGGGCTCGGAAGATGACCCCACGCAGGGGGTTCGGGAGGTGGAGAATAGGGTGGAGTCGGCCCCGGGTCCAGGTCGGGATTGCAGAGTCTGGGACCTCTGGTGCAGTGGAACATTCATGCTTGGGGTCCTGGGTTTGTGAGATTGATGCCTGAAAGACAGAAACACAACACAGAAATAGTCAGAGATCTAGAATGATGCTTTGAATCCTCAATTATGTTCTAGAAGGATGCTTTGAGTTTATAATATGGAGTCTTTCAAATAACATGAATATTATTATCCATGCAGAATATTATTCAAAGGACAGGGTGAACAACACAGTCGACAGAAGATTGAGAATTGATAAGAGCATGTGTTTCCTGTCAGATATGTTATAACTGAACCCACCTAGTATATACAGTTGAAAGTTGTGGCTTTTGGACACTAGCATTGGTGCCAGCTTGGGAGATGGCATCCGATGCTGTAACAGAGGGACCCTGCAGCTTAACAGGCGTGACGGGACGGGGTATCCTGCTTCTTTGACGCCCGCCACGCCTCTCCCTTTCCCAGCCAACACCCCTCTCCTTCCTGGGCAGAGAGTCGTCCTCATCATGGGTGTCTTCCTCCGACTGAGTCTCTGCTGCTGCTTTACAGCAATCATCAACAGACGAAGCTGAGGAAACAGAAGCCAGTCTTAGCATACGACCTTGTGTCCTTTCCATGACCAGCCGGGCTAGGTGAGGTCGCTTGGCCTTCTGACGAGACTTGAGTGACTGGGACGCCGCCGACTGGTCCTGGTCCGAGCCAGTGTCCTCCTCAGACCGGGAGAGAACCGGGATTCGGCTCAGTTTACGAGGCCTGGTTTGTTTGCTAGTCTCTGCCACGTCTTTGCTCTCTACCTGGTGCACTGCCAATGTTTCTGGATCACCAGAGTCCTTAGGTTCTTCTTGTGGAGAAGCCTCAATGTTTCGTTTGAGCTGGACCTGGTTCTCCATCTCTGCCATTGTCACGTCTTGGGCAGGCACCTTCTCAGGGGAAACGGCAATAGGGGTATCCTCTTGTTCAGAGTAGAACTTGGTTTCTGTGGAAACGACCAGGACATCCTGTGCTTCAGGTTCTTCGGAGGGACAGAGAATGGGAGAGGAGAGGTTTGACTGCATCTCTGGCGGAGCCTCCGCCCCAAGTTCCGTCTCTTCTTCCTTCTCTTTTTCTGGAGAGATTAACTCCTCAACCTCTTTCTTTGCAACATCCTCTTCCTCCTCCTCCTTAGCCATGTCTCCATCTGGGGAACCTGGGGTTTCTATCTCTGGAACTTCCTCCTTGGACCTACCATCTCTCTTCTCCTCATCCGGATCTTTCTCATCCTCCTTGTCGCTCTCTGGAATGTTCTCCTCAAACCTGTTCTCTTCGTCCCCTTCCTCGACTTTCTCATAGACATAGCCTTCTGATCGACTCTGCCTCCTGTGTATGTAGTATGTCTTTGGGACCTCACCTTCAGACTCCCTCTCCGTCCCCTTCTCAGCGTCGTTTTCTGAAAGGTCCCCATTGGATCTGCTCTCTCTACCTTTCTCTTTCTCTCCATCGGAGACATCCTCCTCTTTCTCTCCCTCCAAGCAGTCCTCCTGTTCAGCTGTGGGCTCCTCAACCAGCCCAGGGAGCAGCAGCCTGGGTTGCAGGGTCCCCGAGGAGCTCATCACATTATGGTGGGTGGTCTCGGCAATGTGGAGAAATGTACGCTCCACTTTGGTGAAAGGAGGGGATGTGCTAGTGGGAGCAACCACATTGGATGCCATATTGATCAGGATGGCAGTGACGGCTGTCAAAGACAATTTGGGCTCGGACTTCAGCTGGGAGGACAGAGTACCTGGCTCAGATATGTCCAGCAGGCTTCCCAGAGCTCCCAGGGCTCGCTCGCACTGGGGTGTGACGGCTGCCAGGGTCCCCTGGTGGCTCGCGGTATCGTCAGGGGGCAGATCGCCCACCACGGCAAGGGACTTCCTCATGTCTCCAGGGGAGAAGAGCACCAGGGTCTTGGAGCCTTCCTCCAGCTCCAGGTCCGGATCACCCCCCAACCCCACTCCCGCAGAGACCAGGTGAGGGTAGTCCAGAGGAGGCTCGTCTGCAAGGAGAGTAGAGGGCGCTCCATCATCACCATCCTGGCTGTGCTCGCTACTTTTGGGGCTCCCGACACCGTTGGACCCAACCCCGGCCCCATTCATATCCCCATCACGATCCTGCTCAACAAGGGTTCCGGAACCAACCTCAAAAGAGGTTTGGAGAGGTGGAAGGGTGGCGGTGAGCATGGCAGAGAGGAAGTCCACCCGATGTATGCGATGCTGGGCCAGCATGGTAAGGTCAGGTCTCTCTCTCTGGTCCTCCACACTGCCACCCTGGTATGTGTTGATCTGCTCCTGGGCCTATAACATATGACAAAGAGAGAGGCTGGCTGTAGTACATGAGTATCAAAGGAAAGGAAACACTTTCCCTGAAGCCTAGGACATAATACATACAGTATATAATAATGAAATATCAGATGTATTATCTAACAATGTGTTACGGAAATGAAACAGAACAAACATATTTGAAGAACACCGTCACAAAGACTTTAGTACACATATGAACGCAGACACCTGTAAACAGTTGCAGAGCAGAACCAGTGTATGACCTTAAAAATATGAATCTATTAGAAAAATTCAGATACATTTAAAATGACTATCCTAGCATCAAAACAGCTCACGCAAGACAACATTTCCACAAAGTACTTCCCCAAATCCTTTAATCATATTTTGGTTGTATACAAGCGTCTGAGGATTGTCTAGTATAGTTTACATCCATGGATAGAAAAGGCACGGAAAGTCCATACTGTCTGTATGTACATGTTATGTTCTCTGTTTTCTTTTAAAATGCTCAAACCAGGTTTGATTTCAAGTGTGGCCAAGGTGTAGCCATGATTAAAAACAGTGTGTTGCCAAATGTATGTACAGGTGTGAAGCAGATATACAAGATCACATGACATGCTGACATTAAAGTGTTGCAATGTTGTTGATCCAGCAATGTACTAATATACATGTTTTTAAACATTTATTGAAAAAAATTGCTTGATATACATGCTTTTAAATACATTATGTAATACATGACTCTACAGGGTTATTGCGATACAAAAACAAATGCTTATAATATATTCACAAAAGGCGATAGGGACTGTCCCGTCCTCCTTTACTGAGAAAGACACTCACAGATCACGATGTTGTTCAAATAATGGTTGACATCTTTTACATTCACTCCAAAGTGTTAGAAAATAATGATTGGTACTGTATTATCTTACACATTCCCATGCCAACCCACCCCACCGCACACATGCATTATCTGCAATGAACTGGAGGAGATCACAAGCACAGGTATGCAAGTACTGCAAATCATTATACATCCTAGGAAGAATTTGGTCAGGAAGGACTTTCATAGAAGAGGCCCCAATGAAACAGAGTCAAAAATATTGTCTCCAAGTGTTTGATATTTGGTACCATTCTATTGACTCAATTCCAGTCATTACAATGAGCCCGTCCTCCTGTAGCTCCTCCCACCAGCCTCCTCTGACCTACACACAAGACCGGGGCAACAGAATACAGGCAGCATCATTACAGTATATGATTGCATGTAATTTTACATGAAAATGCTTCGTCAGGAAAACTCCCAAAACGCATTTCAACGTTACCAGCCAAACAAAATGTTTGACATGCATGTTTTTAACACACGGTTACCAAGCCTACTAAGGTCATCCCTGATCCGTGAGTATCCTTATTTGGTTTGGAAATAAACCAAAGTGCAGAAGATCAACTCTAGACCAACATACACAGGGACATATCACATACAAATCAGACTTGACCAAATATAGTTCAAGCAAAGTGGCAACCATTATTGTTTATTGTGAGAACTGACCTGAGATCAGGGCCCCTATTCACAAAGCGTCTCAGATAAGGAGTGCTGATCCAGGATATATTTTTCATTTTAAATCCTAACTAATAAGATTACATGGACGGGGGTACCTGACCTTAGATCAGCACTTGTATTCTGAGATGCTGGATACATACAGCCTCAGAACTGAGTTGAACCAGAGGTTGAGAAATACATTCAGTGAGTTTCATTATTAGATCTCTGAAAAAGTGTAATTGATGGAAGACCAAAAAGGCAAGTGTATTATAAGATATGTTTTGCTCATTATAACAATCTTTACATGGACTCAATTCAATTAAACCTGCATTGTCTTGTTTACGTAGCATAGCTCTTCCTTTCCCACGGTCAAATGAAATGACAGAGCGGTGTTGGGTACTGTTAAATCCATAGAATTAGGAATTAGAATACAAATGGATCATGATGAGAGGGAGGGAATATGTTGTGTACCTCCAACCAAGTTTACTTGCAAAGTTTCATCGTCACATTGGCTTAGATTTGATGGAAGGAAGACTTGAATTTAACATTGAGCATCAATCAATGTTTATTGGATCTCTATGGTTAAATCCTACTACTACTGGCCTAAAGCAAGCAGACGAGACTCTCTGCTCTGGAACCATATACCATGCATTCGAGGAAATATTCAGACCCCTTCACTTTTTCCATACTTTGTTACGTTACAGCCTTATTCTAAAATTGATTAAATAAATAAAAACCCTCATCAATCTACACACAATACCCCCATAATAACAAAGCAAAAACAGGTTTTGAGATTTGTTTGCAAATGTAAAAAAAAAAAAAAAAAAGAACGTTATTTACATAAGTATTCAGACCCATTGCTATGAGACTCGAAATTGAGCTCAGGTGCATCCTGTTTCCATTGATAATCCTTGAGATGTTTCTACAACTTGATTGGAGTCCACCTGTGGTAAATCCAATTGATTGGACATGATTTGGAAAGGCACACCTATCTATACAAGGTCCCACAGTTGACACTGCATATCAAAGCAAAAACCAAGCCATGAGGTTCAAGGATTTGTCCATAGAGATCCGAGACAGGATTGTGTTGAGGCACAGATCTTTGGAAGGGTACCAAAAAAATGTCTGCAGCATTGAAGGTCCGCAAAAACACAGTGACCTCCATCATTCTTAAATTAAAGAAGTTTGGAACCACCAAGAGACTCTTCCTAGAGCTGGCCGCCCGGCCAAACTGAGAAATCAGGGGAGAAGGGCCTTGGTCAGGGAGGTGACCAAGAACCCAATGGTCACTCTGACAGAGCTCCAGAGTTTTTGTGTAGATGGAAGAACCTTCCAGAAGGACAACCATCTCTGCAGCACTTCACCAACAAGGACTTTATTTCTAGAGTGGCCAGACAGAAGCCACTCCTCAGTAAAAGGCACATAACATCCCACTTGGAGTTTGCCAAAAGGCTCCTAAAGGACTCTCAGACCATGAGAAACAAGATTCTCTGGTATGATGAAACCAAGATTGAACTCTTTGACCTGAATTCCATGTGTCACTTCTGAAGGAAACCTGGCACCATCGCTACGGTGAAGCATGATGGTGACAACATCTTACTGTGGACATATTTTTCAGCGGCCGGGACTGGGAGACTAGTCAGGATCGAGGGAAAGATGAACAGAGCAATCTAAAGAGAGAACCTTGATGAAAACCTGCTCCAGAGCGCTCAGGACCTCAAACTGGGGCAAAGGTTCACCTTCCAACAGGACAACGACCCTAATCACACAGCCAAGACAATGCAGGAGTGGCTTCGGAACAAGTCTCTGAATGTCCTTGAGTGGCCCAACCAGAGCCCGCACTTGAACCCGATCAAACATCTCTGGAGAGACCTGAAAATAGCTGAGCCGCAACGCTCTCCATCTAACCTGACAGAGCTTGAGAGGATCTGCAGAGACGAATGGGAGAAACTCCTCCAATATAGGTGTGCCAAGCTTGTAGCATCATACCCAAGAGGCTGTAATTGCTGCCAAAGGTGTTTCAACAAAGTACTGTGTAAAGGGTCTGAATGCTTATGTAAATGTGATATTCTCCGTTTTTAAAATTTTATACATTTGCAAAAAATTCTAAAAACTAGTTTTTGCTTTGTCATTATGGGGTATTGTGTGTCAACTTATGAGGGGGAAAAACTATTTAATACATTTTAGAATAAGGCTGTAATGTAACAGAATGTGGAAAACGTCTAGGGGTCTGAATACTTTCCGAATGCACTGAAGGCCTTCATCCCCCTGCAGAATGGATCCCAGTTTGATCCTCGCATGAGCTATTTCTGCTCCCTCTACGCTGTCTCCTTTCTTCTGCTCCTATCCTGTCATGAAACAATTACTACTAAAGGAGTTCGGAAATTCCGTTCTACTTTGTAAAAAAGTCAAATCTACTACTATTACCAGGTAGACTCCTCTCACAAGTAGATATGTTTGTAAACAAGCATTGCATAAACATTGCTAGGACAGGTTCAATTGAATTTCGTCCTTAATTCCCTCATTTTAAACAATTACATAAGTGAGCAACAAATATTGACAATATGGACATTTCACACAATCTATAGTTGTGACTGGTGCAGCAAAATGAAGGCATGTTCTTGAAGCAACAAGATCTGTGTCTTCTATCCAGAGTCCAAACAGCAGTATCAAAGGCAAGAGAAATTAAACGATTGACAACAATAAATATTATAAACTATAAAATTATGAAAAATGAATAATTATTGCTGGTAACACTGGTAAAACTGTCAAAACTGACATGAAAAAAACCAGATGCAATTGTTTGTGTGCATATGAATAATACAATATTATAGACATGTTATAGGCATTCTACATACATGTTATAAACATTTACATGTGGTAAGACAAAGCAGCATTCCACTAAAATGATGGAATCTATTACCTATCAATCTATTGCTTATCAATATATTGCCTATGAATCTATTGCCTATAATGACCCATAATCGAGGGACAGTAAACAATCATATAGAATCCATCTCTGTTCATCTCAACATCCTGGCACATTGATTATGATAAAGCAGCATCCGGAATAGCCATTCAACATTTTGCTATGCTTCGTTATTTTAAATAACAAAACCTTAAACTTGATCAAACAAGAACAATACATGGTGATGAAGAGGGTAAAAGTGTTTGTGGTGATGATGATAATAATGAGTAGAAGGGGAATAATACTTATCCCCCCCTATACACACACACACACACACACAAAAGCCGGTCCTAAAGCACTTTAAGCATGTGCAGATGAAAGCCTGGGCAGAGCAGAAATGAGCAGAAAACTCTTTGCCTAAAAGTCTACCTCTAACAAAGCTACAGTACTCAGCACTAGAATAAAAACAGCATCTTTGAAAAAACAAATGTCAGTGTACAGTAAAGTGGAGTGTACAGTAAAGTGGAGTGTACTGTAAAGTGGAGTGTACTGTAAAGTGGGGTGTACAGTAAAGTGGAGTGTACAGTAAAGTGGAGTGTACTGTAAAGTGGGGTGTACAGTAAAGTGGAGTGTACTGTAAAGTGGAGTGTACTGTAAAGTGGAGTGTACAGTAAAGTGGAATGTACTGTAAAGTGGAGTGTACAGTAAAGTGGAATGTACTGTAAAGTGGAGTGTACAGTAAAGTGGAATGTACAGTAAAGTGGAGTGTACAGTAAAGTGGAATGTACTGTAAAGTGGCGTGTACAGTAAAGTGGCGTGTACTGTAAAGTGGAGTGTACAGTAAAGTGGAGTGTACTGTAAAGTGGAGTGTACTGTAAAGTGGAGTGTACAGTAAAGTGGAGTGTACTGTAAAGTGGAGTGTACTGTAAAGTGGAGTGTACAGTAAAGTGGAGTGTACAGTAAAGTGGAGTGTACAGTAAAGTGGAGTGTACAGTGTCTGTGGTGTACAAGTTTTTGAAACATGTGGATCGTTCTCTCTCTCTCCTCTCTCTTTTCTCACAATACCCATCTCTCCCTCTGTCTCTCTTTAAAGCTGGGTGATATAGACAAAAATCCATATTGCGATAAATTGCCTAAATTGATGCAAAAACGATAAAAAGTTTATAACATAAAATTGCACCACAGCTGTTTTATTCTTCTTTAAACGACTACTACTACTAACTTGGTTGTAGCCATCAATGGTGCCATTAACAATCACATGGAGTTATTTCAGTGCCAACAGAAATTGTATTTGAATTCCATAATTTTTTATTTGTATTAGGATATTGCATTTGAATTGAATATATTTGAATTTGTAATGCACAAATGTAATAATTTAATTCATAAATTGAACTTGTATTTCATGATTTTAAACTGAATTGAATGAATATTTAAAATTCATTTTCAATTTAATTGAATATTCAAATTCAATATTTAGATATTCCAATATTGCATTCATTGTCTGTGTATGAAGTTTACAAACTATTATTTCAAGTAGATCCAAGTTTCATATATTCAACTTCTCAGATGCGCTCAGATTCAGTTTTCAAATTCAGTTCTCTAAATTCAGATTCAAAACCATAGACAACATCCTGGTACTTTGCCAGTCAGGACAGGTAGAGGAGAACAGACAGAATCAAACTCTCTCTGTGGTAGAAACTTCTGGCGGTTTCTGAAGCCAATGTTGCATGTTACATGAATTTTCTAACTATGAATTTGGCTCTGTTGGCATTAAAATCGCTCCATACAATCACCCATATTAGCAAACATATTTCATTTCAAACTTCACATTTCTCTAGTATAGGCTACTTATCGTAATGAACAATATCAGCAAAATGCCTGCGATTACTGATCGTTATGGTCGGTGTTGATAATCTTCGGTTTATCTTCCCAGCTCTATTCTCTCCCTCCACATCCACAATATCCACTGAGCTGTATGCCTCGTGGAGTGGCCATTTTAGGAGCCTGGGGTTCGTATCCAGTGACCTTGCCTGCATTCCCTCCAGAAGGACGAAACCCGACCATACTACTTCTGGTCTACAGGCCCACAGGCTTATCTGGAGCACAGGGTACAGGCCGGCCCCAGTTTATTGCACAATAAATAAAAAAGTTATATTTGTTGTAATATTCCCTTTTGTTAAACCCTCCAGTCCACTTAGATATAGCCAGGATTGTGTTTATTTCTGTGACGAGGTGGAGGAGGGAGCAGAATGTATTGTTGTTGTGGTTTGGGAAAAAGCGTGGTATGTGATTACACAAAACGCTAGCTACAACCCTTACTGGGTTTTTTATCCGATCACGTCTTATTCATTAGTTTGGCCAGCATCTGTTGTATCTGGAGTCGGGACAGGTTGAGGACAGAGTGTCTGGGCCGCGACCCCCCGGGGCTGCCGGGTACCAGGGGTATGTGGCGCCGCGAGGGGAGACGGGCGGGGCTGCTCTCGGCGGAGCGGCTTCTCTGGATCAACGCCCCAGCTTCCGAATTACCATGGGGATACTGCTCCGTCTCCAGGGTAGAGGACGAGAACACGTACGACGCCAATCTCCTCAATTGGTTGGGCCTCGGGAAAGAGTGGTGGGGGTGGGGCCTGTCCTCCTCCAACTGAAAAAGACCAATAAGAGTGGAGGAGAAAGGCATCAGGCGTGGGTGTGGCCAAGAAGACTCCGTCTCTTCTCTATCTCTGCTGGCAGGGGAATGTCTGAGTCTCTGTGTGTCTGTGTGCATGTTGTAGTGAGCACACCACACACACGCACATACAGCAGAAATATAAGGGGAGGGATCTCTTTTTTCAATCTCTTTTTTAGGGAGGGATAAACGAGACGAAGCGCAATGGTTTGGGTTGGGTTTTATTTTGAATGGATAAAAACAGATGTTCGAGCATTTCAGCGTTTGCCGACTGTCGCTGGATATGGATATGCAGGCACAGGGCCAAAGTTGTTCTGGCAAGATATTGAATGGGGTTTCCGAGGGGCTGAGATTGACTTGGCGCTGAGAGAGAGGAGAGAGAGGAGAAACATATCCCTACTTGTTTTGTGAAACAGTTTTTGTGTAACTGTCTGGAGCAGTTTACCGTCTGAACCCATAACATATCTTCTATCAGAACATGTATTCACACAACAGCATTATCCTGCATCATCAGCACAAAATGGTTGCAATGGTTGCTATCTTGAACAGGTCTCTCTTGCAAAATAACTCTTTGTATCAATGAGACAATCATGGATAAATCAATAAAAAAAGCAAACTACAAAGGAACGTTCGCTCCACCCATTTCAGTAGCTGCCAAAATTAATGTTATTAAAACTATGGCCAGAATTGAACCATTGCAGATAACTGTTCCTCCACACTGCTGTGCTTCATGAAGTGTTTCACTTGCACAGCTGTGTATCCCGGATGGAGGGAATTCATTCTTCATAGGAGATAGGAATCTGCAGTCCTCTTGCACACACTGGATGACTTATTAAATACAATACTACCGGTATAAATAAAACATTATCCATTGACTTTATGACAGCTTGGTAATTATAGGCTTTAGTCAGTGGATAGATGAAGCAAAAATACAGTAAGCTATGTAATGCACTGTTATTGGTCAAATTAACACTGGGTGTACATAAATTGACCTTCAAAAAGTAACTACCAATGGCTGAGAAGATGAAGAATAAGTATACCATTCATTCAAATTGTGTCCAGTTACATTGTCGACACAGGAAATAACAGGAAATGGCCCACGGCCCAAGATAACATAGACATATACCCGCAGAAAGACAAACACAGATGCAGACGAAGACAGACAGGTGGCCAAGTACATTTCAATTTAATTAGAATTTCAATTCAGTTCAAATGGACCCCAACCCATACAAACACACTCACACACCAAGACACACACCAATTCTCCACCCCGCAGTCCCTTGATCTTACCTGTCCTTGAGCTCCAAAGTGCTCCGACTGTGGCCGTGGTCTTTGTCCACGGCTATGAGGCAGAGTGTGATAACCCGAGTGTCCAGGACTAGCCCCATTAGACCCCTCCCCTTCTGGAAGTGCCACTATGCCTCCTGCTCGCATCTTAGGCCTCACCACCACCTCTCCACCTACAGCTCCCCGTAACCTCCTCCGTTCCTCCAGTTCATCCAGGGGCTTCAGCTCCTCGGGCTCCTCATCGGTGGTGGGCCCCGAGGTGGTGGGCTCGGCACCCGGGCCCAGGAGACCCAGGAAGTCCTGGAGCTCAGTCTCCTTGTCAATGATCACCCACTCCTTGCTGTCAAAGTCTTCCTCCTCGGCGAGTGGTACAGACCGGATGAAGGCGTTACTGTGGGCCTCGGGGTCAGCCGCGGAGGCAACGGAGACCTCCTGGCCTGGTCTCCCACCGCCACCCTGCCGGTCCCCACCTCCTCCCTCCAGGGAGTGCATCTGGGCCGGCTGGGAGGAGTGTACGTAGCGGGACGGGGATCCCAGGATGTCCATACGAGACCTGGTGGGGAGACAAAAAAATCACTGTCCAAAATCTTGGTAACTTGACTGTGTGTTGCGTTTTCAGTGTGTGTGTGTGTGTGTGTGTGTGTGAGTAGGTGGGGAAGATCTTCCTGGGTTATACTCAACATTGTCTCAGGGTAGTAAATTAGTGGTCTGTTCACATCCCTTAACACTAGAACCGCCTTTTAATTTTAATTTAATTTTGTAAATAAATAAAAGAATCACCCCCAAAAAAACTATGTCCTGCTCCTTCCCTGACTTTTCCTAAATGTTTGTATTTTACACTGCTAATTTGTCAGACTTTTAAAATCACAAACAGAAATGTATTTGGAGCCTTTTTACCTGTTTTACCACACCTATTCCTAACTCAATCCGCCAAGACCATGTGCTGTAAGACGCTGGTACCCAGCCAGATGCTAATGCTTCTCTTTCCTCACTGTATGAATGACCAAACTGATGAATGGGCGATTTAATTGTGCACCTTACTTCACAACTGAATCTGAATTAGGCCTAACTGAATGATAAGGAGGGTGAAGAGGGCGTTTTAATTTAAAACAACAATAGTGTAACGATGAGTTTGTGTTATGCTTATTTATCTATGTTGGCGCTCATGTTAATAATTTGACCGCACGCCTTGCGGGTTGATACTTTTACATTTTAATTTGTAAAAGGAAGCTGTTACAGAACTGTTTTATTTACTATAACTCTATTACTAATCAAATGTATTGTAAGGGAAACGAAAACTGCTGCTTTGGGACTTTAGAATAATGAAAAACATATCCTTGACTGCATCCAACTTGATGAGCGGGAAAGAAACGATGCCAGTCAGCCTGCACATCAACACTACACCTAAACTATACCAAAACTATGCCGAAGCTAATTTCACACATAAGACTTAACCTATAGACAAGATTATATTGACAATAATGTAATGAGTGACAATATTAGGCCTATCAGTTGTTAAATTGTACATTAAGAGATGGGCGCATCTTGTAATTAACAGATGCATGTAAAGGAGCATCACTTAATCAAATCCTCCTTCAGAGTCACATGCAGGTAAAACATTGTGATTTCTATTTAGTATTACATGCTGATCAGACCGCCCACGGACATCGCGCGCATCTTGATTTTCTTCACCCACACCAGACGCGATCAGGACACACAGGTTGAAATATAAAAAATGAACTCAACCAACTATATTAATTTGGGGAGAGGTCGAAAAGCATTAAACATTTATGGCAATTTAGCTGGCTAGCTTGCTGTTGCTAGGTAATTTCTTTTGGGATATAAACATTGGGTTGTTATTTTACCTGAAATGCACAAGGTCCTCTTCTCCAACAATTAATCCACAGAATAAAGGGGAAGTTTGATTCTAGTAATCTATCCTCCTTCAGGCTTCTTCTTCTTTGGTCTTTATATTGCGGTTGGCAACCAACTTTAAGGTGGATTACAACTGTACTACCAACTCTGGACTGGAGTGTGGACCTCAGTTATCTTTCAATCACCCACGTGGCTATATGCTTCTAAAAACCAAGGAGGAGATGGGAGAGCCGGGACTTTCAGCGCGTCACAAATAAAACCAAGTTCTATTTTAGCGCCTGGCTACGCAGATGCTCATTGACGCACGCGAGCAGTGTGAGTGCAAAGATTGAATAACATATATGTGTACATTTTATTTTGCCATGCTCACGCAGAGCAAGCGGTGTGGTCAGCATGTTAGAAAGAGAATATTCTGCAGTTTCTATTACACATACCTTTGTCAAATAACTCATAATTCAAGAGTTCCAGCTCTATTTCCAAATTTCACATTTTCCAAGAATATCCATGCTGTCCATGCATTCGCATGGAAGCATTGATCTGGCTTCTAAGCAAAAACTAGTAACATAATAAACTTAAAATATGCTATTTATTTATGCAATTCATATTTTAGTTGTTTATGCACTAGTGCTTTTGTTCAGGAATACAGTAAATCATTTCACCTGTGCACCTGGCTGGTTGTATTTTTATTAAAGTCCAGCTGTAACTGGACTTTATGAATTACTATAACTCTATTACTATAACTCTATTACTAATCGAATCTGCAAATAAAGCTGATCAAATTGATTACACTGTAATGTTTTTATTGTAAGGGAAACTAAAATAGGCTATAGGCCTACGCTTTTTCTAGGACTTTGTAGACTTACACAAAACATATCCCTGACTCTATCTAAACAAATAACTATATATATTTTTTTTATATATATATATTTTTTATAAACAGTGCATTTGAAAATTATTCAGACCCCTTGACTTAAAAAATATATATAATCTTCAATCTACACACAATACCCCATAATCACAAAGCGAAAACAGGTTTTTCATTTTTGGGGGCAAATGTATTAAAAAACTAAACAGAAATACCTTATTTAAATATGTATTCAGACCCTTTGCTAAGAGAATCGAAATTAAGCTCCGATTCATCCTGTTTCCATTGATCATCCTTGAGATGTTTCTATAACTTGATTGGAGTCCAACTACGATAAATTGAATTGATTGGACATGATTTGGAAAGGCACACACCTGTGTATATGGTCCCACAGTTGACAGTGCATGTAAGAGCAAAAACCAACCCATGAGGTCGAAGGAATTGTCCGTACAGCTCAGAGACAGGATTGTGTCGAGGCACAGATCTGGGGAAGGATACCAAAATATTTTTGCAGCATTGAAGGTCCGCAAGAACACAGTGGCCTCCATCATTCTTCAATCAAAAGAAGTTTGGAACCTCCAAAACTCTTCCTTGAGCTGGCCGCCTGGTCAAACTGAACAACCGGGAACTGCCTTGGTCAGGGAGGTGACCAAGAACCCGATGGTCACTCTGACAAAGCTCCAGAGTTCCTCTGTGGAGATGAGAGAACATTCCAGAAGGACAACCATCTCTGCAGCACTCCACCAATCAGGCCTTTATGGTAGAGTGGCCGGAAGGAAGCCACTCCTCAGTAAAAGGCACATGACAGCCCGCTTGGAGTTTGCCAAAAGGCACCTACAGACTTTCAGACTATGAGAAAAAATATTCTCTGGTCTGATGAAACCAAGATTGAACTCTTTGGCCTGAATTTCATGTGTCACTTCTGGAGGAAACCTGACACCATCCCTATGGTGAAGCATGGTGGTGGCAGCATCATGCTGTGGGGATGTTTTACAGCGGCAGGGACTGGGAATCTAGTTAGGATCGAGGGAAAGATGAATTGAGCAAAGTACAGAGAGATCCCTGAAGAAAACCTGATCCAGAGCACTGAGGACCTCAGACTGGGGTGAAGGTTCACCTCCCAACAGGACAACGCCCCTAAGCACACAGCCAAGACAATGCAGGAGTGGCATCGGGACAAGTGTCTGAATGTCCTTGAGTGGCCCAGCCAGAGCCCGGACTTGAACCCGATCAAACATCTCTGGAGAGACCTGAAAATAGCTGTGCAGTGACGCTCCCCATCCAACCTGACAGAGTTTGAGAGGATCTGCAGAGAAGAATGGGAGAAACTCCCCAAATACAGATGTGCCAAGCTTGTAGGGTCATTCCCATGAAGACTCGAGGCTGTAATCGCTACCAAAGTTGCTTCAAGAAAGTATTGAGTAAAGGATCTGTATACTGATGTAAATGTGATATTTCAGCTTTTTATTTTTTATACATTTGCAAAAAAATCTAAAAACCTGCTTTTGCTTTGTCATTATGGGGTATTGTGATTATGGGGTATTGTGTGTAGATTGATTTGGGGGAACAAAATGTGGAAAAAGTCAAGGGGTCTAAATACTTTCCAAATGCACTATATTTACACAAATATAAGGTTTGCTGCATCTTGCAGATTTATATGCATCTGATGCATATGCTAAAGAGGAAGACCGGCAACGTTCTCTAGTGGGTCCTTATAGGCTGAAAGGTCAGGGGGTTCTAGGTTTAAGTGGTGTGGGGGCTGAGCTTTGGAAGAGTGGTTGGGGTTAACTCCTTCCTGGTTGGCCCTGTCCAGGGGTGATGTTGTACGGGGCCACAGTGTCTCCTGACCCATGTCTCAGTCCCCAGTAGTTATGCTGCAATAGCTTGTATGTGCCAGGGGGATAGGGTCAGCTTGTCTTATCTGGTGTACTGTTATCTAATGCATTCTCCCACTACATCTCTCTTCTTCTGTGTCGGGACCTGCGGTCCGTATTGACCCCATTCCGGGCCCGGATCCGGACCGCCTGTTGAGCATGGCTGCTCTATAGCCATCATGGTTACTAATCTGACCATGCTGGTCATCAATGAACGTTTTAACATTTTGAAAAAACGATCTGGCCTTAATGGTCACATGTACTCTTAAATCTCCACCGGTACAGCCAGAAGAGGACAGGCCACCCTTCTGTGCCTGGTTCCTCTCTAGCTTTCTTTCTAGGTTCCTGCGTTTCAGGGGTGTGTCTTAGCCACTGTGTTTCTGCCTCTGAATTGTTTGCTCTTTGGGGTTTAAGCTGCCGCTTTCAAGGAGCTGCTGCGTTCAAGGAGTGGGACTCTAACCTGGAAGCTTATAAGAAACCCCGCTATTCTCTCCGACGAACCATCAAACAGGCCAAGCATCAATACAGGACTAAGATAATAAGTACTACACCGGCTCCAACACTCGTCGGATGTGGGAGGGCATGCAAACTATTACAGACTACAAAGGGAGGCACAGCCGAGAGCTGCACAGTGACATGAGCCTGCCAGACGAGCTAAATAACTTCTATGCTCGCCTTGAGTTAAGTAACACTGAAACATGCATGACAGCATCAGCTGTTCCAGACGACTGTGTGAACACGCTCTCTGCAGTCGATGTGAGTAAGACCTTTAAACAGGTCAACAGTCACAAGGCCGCAGGGCCAGACGGATTACCAGGACGTGTACTCCGAGCATGCGCTGACCAACTGGCAAGTGTCACTGACATTTTCAACCTCTCCCTGTCCGAGTCTGTAATACCAACATGTTTCAAGCAGACCACCATAGTCCCTATGCCCAAGAACACTAAGGCAACCTGCCTAAATGACTACCGACCTGTAGCACTCACGTCTGTAGCAATGAAATGCTTTGAAAGGCTGGTCATGACTCACATCAACACCATTATCCCAGAAACCCTAGACCCACTTCAATTTGCATACCACACCAACATATCCACAGATGATGCTATCTCTATTGCACTCCACACTGCCCTTTCCCACCTGGACAAAAGCAAGACCTATGTGAGAATGCTATTCATTGACTACAGCTCAGCGTTCAACACCATAATGCCCTCAAAGCTCATCACTAAGCTAAGGACCCAGGGACTAAACACCTCCCTCTGCAACTGGATCCTAGACTTCCTGATGGGCCGCCCCCAGGTGGTAAGGGTAGGTAACAACACATCCACCACAGTGATCCTCAACACGGGGGCCCTCAGGGGTGCGTGCTCAGTCCGATCCTGTACTCCCTGTACAATACACAGCTGTACATTTCAATGAAACATGGTGAAGACCCAAAATTGCCCCCCCCTGGAAGCCTGCGTTTCAGACATAAGGAAGTGGATGGCGGCAAATGTTTTTCTTTTAAACTCGTACAAACAGAGATGCTAGTTCTTGGTCCCAAGAAACAAAGAGATCTTCTGTTGAATCTGACAAGTAATCTTGATGGTTGTACAGTCATCACAAATACAACTGTAAAGGACCTTGGCGTTTCTCTGAACCCTGATCTCTCTTTTGACGAACATATCAAAATTGTTTCAAGGACAGCTTTTTTCCATCGAAGTAAACATTGCAAAAATCAGAAACCTTCTGCCCAAAAATTATGCAGAAAAATTAATCTATGCTTTTGTCACTTCTAGATTAGACTACAGCAATGCTTTGCTCTCCGGCTACCCGGAAAAAGCACTAAATAAACTTCAGTTTGTGCTAAACACGACTGCTAAAATCTTGACTAGAGGCAAAAAATGTGATCATATTAGGGTTTTACTGCTAACCTACAAAGCATTACATGGGCTTGCTCCCATCTATCTTTCCTATTTGGTCCTGCTGTACATACCTACACGTACGCTACGGTCACAAGACGCAGGCCTCCTTATTGTCCCTAGAATTTCTGGAGGCAGGGCTTTCTCCTATAGAGCTACGTTTTTATGTAATGGTCTGCCTATCCATGTGAGAGACGAAGACTCGGTCTCGACCTTTAAGTCTTTATTGAAGACTCATTTCTTCAGTAGGTCCTATGACTGAGTGTAGTCTGGCCCAGGGGTGTGAAGGTGAACGGAAAGGCACTGGAGCGACGAACCACCTTTGCTGTCTCTGCCTGGCTAGTTCCTCTCTCTTCACTGGGATTCTCTGCCTCTTACCCTATTATGGGGGCTGATCTCTGACGTGATCTTCCTGTCTGGGTTGGCGCCATTCGGGTTCGTGCCGTGGCGGAGATCTTCGTGAGCTACTCGGCCTTGTCTCAGGGTAGTAAGTTGGTGGTTGAAGATCCCTGTAGTGGTGTGGGTGCTATGCTTTGGCCCTGTCCGGGGGATATAGTAGGACGGGCCACAGTGTCTCCAGACCCCTCCTGTCTCAGCCTCCAGAAATTATGTGTCCGGGGGCTAGTGTCAGTCTGTTATATCTGGAGTATTTCTCCTGTCTTATCCGGTATCCTGTGTGAATTTAAGTATGGTCCCTCTGATTCTCTCTCTCGCTTTCTCTTCTCTCGGAGGACCTGAGCCCTAGGACCATGCCTCAGGACTACCTGGCCTGATGACTCCTTGCTGTCCCCAGTCCACCTGGTTGTGCTGCTGCTCCAGTTTCAACTGTTCTGCCTGCGGCTATGGAACCCTGACCTATTCCCAAGACGTGCTACCTTGTTCCGGACCTGATGTTTTCAACTCTCTCTACTGCACCTGCTGTCTCTAACTCTGAATGATCGGCTATGAAAAGCCAACTGATATTTACTCCTGAGGTGCTGACCTGTTGCACTCTCTACAACCACTGTGATTATTATTATTTGACCTTGCTGATCATCTATGAACATTTGAACATCTTGACCATGTACTGTTATAATCTCCACCCGGCACAGCCAAAAGAGGACTGGCCACCCCTCAGAGCCTGGTTCCTTTCTAGGCTTATTTCTAGGTTCCTGCCTTTCTAGGGAGTTTTTTTTAACCACCGTGCTTCTACATCTGCATTGCTTGCTGTTTAAGGTTTTAGGCTGAGTTTCTATATAGCACTTTGTGACATCGGCTGATGTAAAAAGGGCTTTAAAAACACATTGATTGATTGACTCATGACTGCACGGCCAGGCATGAATCCAACACCATCATTAAGATTGCTGATGACACAAAAGGGGTAGGCCTGACCACCGACACATGGGCGGCAGGTAGCCTAGTGGTTAGAGCGTTGGACTAGTAACCGAAAGGTTGGAAGATCGAATCCCCGAGCAGACAAGGTAAAAATCTGTCATTCTGCCCCCTGAACAAGGCAGATAACCCATTGACCCTAGGCAGTCATTGAAAATAAGAATGTATTCTTAACTGACTTGCCTAGTTAAATAAAAGTAAAATACAATTTAAAAAAATAGGGAGGACCGTGTGGTGCCAGGACAACAACCTCTCAATCAACATGATCAAGACAATAAGGAGATGATTGTGGACAACAGGAAAAGGAGGACTGAGCACACCTTCATTCTCATGGACAGGGCTGTAGTGGAGCAGGTTGAGAGCTTCAAGTTCCTTGGTGTCCACATTACCAACAAACTAACATGGTCCAAGCACACCAAGACAGTCATGAAGAGGGCACGACAAAACCTATTCCACCCCAGGAGACTGAAAAGATTTGGCATGGATCCTCAAAAGGTTTAACAGCTGCACCATTGAGATCCCTGCCTGGTATGGCAACTGCTCGGCCGCAAGGCACTACCGGGAATAGTGCGTACATCACCGGGGCCAAGATTATTGCAACCCAGGACCTCTATACCAGGCGGTGTCAAAGGAAGGACCTAAAAATTGTCAAAGACTCCAGCCATCCTAGTCATAGACTCTTCTCTCTGCTTCCGCACGGCAAGCGGTACTAGAGAGCCAAGTCTAGGTCCAAGAGGCTTCTAAACAGCTTCTACCCCCAAGCCATAAGACTCCTGAACAGCTAATCAAATGGCTACCCAGACTATTTGCATTGCCCCATCCCCCTCTTCTACACCGCTGCTACTCTCTGTTATTATATATGCATAGTCACATTAATAACTCTACCTACATGTACATATTACCTCAATACCGGTACGCCCTGCATATAGCTCCACTATTGTTATTTACTGTTGCTCTTTAATTATTTATTACTCTTATCACTTACTTTAAAAATAAAAAAAATCTTAAAATTGCATTGTTGGTAAGTAAGCATTTCAATGTAAGGTCTACCTGTTATATTCGGCGTTTGTGACAAATGAGATTTGATTTGATTTGAGGCTGGTGCTGATGCAAAAAGGTCTTTATAAAATCAATTTCATGCATGTATGGTGTACAGAAAGTATACATCTGCACAAAAGTGTATTATAACTTGTCTGCACTCTATAGAGCCCTCACCCTCGTTTATCATAGACATCTGGTCTCCCATCTGCGCCGGACAGACGGTCTGACTCTGGGCTGTTGATCCTCCGGTACCGCAGAGCGCAGACCTGAGCACCAGTCATTTCTGGGGGAGCTCCACCCACAGTGGCCTCAGGACACACCCCTCTAGCAGGCTCCTCCTCCGCAGCCAACTGTCCCTGGGGGAATGAGGGTTTCTAGGGTTACCACTGTTAGAAAGCACTGTCAAGAGTTAGACCTATTCTGTTGACTCATTTCAAATAAGAATTCTAGGTATATAGCAGCTTGAATTGTACTGTAAATGCGTTACTATTTGCTTTACCATGTTTGAGCACTGTAAATTCATGGTAAACACAGTACCTGAAATATATATCTTGCTCTATCTACAACCAGGTATGTCTATATCCTCTGAATGTAATAGATGGTAATTGAAAACCAACAAGAAAGTAAACTAGCCCTTTTAATTTATTTCTAACTTTGAGTATATTTAAAGAAGGCCATGTTTTACAGTGCTGCCATCACCAAAGTGAGACACACAGAGGATGTATTAGATGGTCCCTTCTGTACCTTGCTGATGCTGATCCTGAGTTGGTTGCGGTTGAAGTCGGTGTCGTTCCACGCCTCGCCTTCCGCCTGGGGTCGTGTCCCCTCGCAAGGCCTGCTAGGTACTGCAGGTGGAGCATTCTCCTGGTCACTCAGGTGCTCATCTTGTAGAACGTCATCTGTGTTCTCCCTCGGCAGCTCCCCAGGAATCAGAGTCACGTTCACCACCCTGGGAAAGCACAGAACATACACTGACATTTTTACTATTTGTTTATTGATTGCCTTTATTTAACCAGGTAAGTTATTGAGAACACATTCTCTTTTACAAAACAACGAGGCGATGAAATAGATTTGTGTTGTCGAAAATATCCTGTACCACTTCAAATGCAAACAGTGTGCTACAAATTCTCATAGTTGCATTCTAATCCTGAATGAATTATCACAACAAGGCATTGGACTATCTGTTCCTGATTTTTTAATGTAAATTAGGCTACAGGTAATGGGAATTGTACAATCTCTTGGCTAGCTGGATGTTTTAATATTTCATATTAATGTGTCCAAAATGTTCTTAAGTGTGATCCCATTTGAATTCCTTTCTGCTGTTTAATCTGGTTGATAAGTAGTGGATACACTGTTCAAATCAAATCAAATCACATTTTTTATTAGTCACATGTGCCGAATACAACAGTGAACCTTACAGTGAAATGCTTACTTACGAGCCCCAAACCAACAATACAGTTATAAAGAATGTAAAATACAAATAAGAAGAAGAAATAAAAAGTAACAAGTAACTAAAGAGCAGCAGTAAAATAACAATAGCGAGACTATATACAGGGGGGGTACTGGTACAGAGTCAATGTGCGGGGGCACAGGTTAGTTGAGGTAATTGAGGTAAAATGTACATGTACGTAGAGTTATTAAAGTGACTATGCATAAATGATAACAACAGAGAGTATCAGCGGTGCAAAAAGGGGGGGGGGGGTGCAATGCAAATAGTCTGGGTAACCATTTGATTAGATGTTCAGGAGTCTTATGGCTTGGAGGTAGAAGCTGTTTAGAAGCCTCTTGGACTTAGACTTGGCGCTCTGGTACTGCTTGACATGCGGTAGCAGAGAGAACAGTCTATGACTTGGGTGGCTGGAGTCTTTGAATATTTAGGGCCTTCCTCTGACACCACCTGGTATTAAGGTCTTGGATGGCAGGCAGCTTTGCCCCAGTGATGTACTGGTCCGTATGCACTCCCCTATGTAGTGCCTTGCGGTCGGAGGCTGAGCAGTTGACATTCCAGGCAGTGATGCAACCAGTTAGGATGCTCTCGATGGTGCAGCTGTAGAACCTTTTGAGGATCTGAGGACACATGCCAAATATTTTTAATTTCCTGAGGGGGGAATAGGTTTAGTTGTGCCCTCTTCATGACTGTCTTGGTGTGCTTGGACCATGTTAGTTTGTTGGTGATGTGAACAACAAGGAATTTGAAGATCTCAACCTGCTCCACTCGGTCCTCTTATTCCTGTAGTCCACAATCATCTCTTTTGTCTTGATGACGTTGAGGTTGTTGTCCTGGCACCACACGGCCAGGTCTCTGACCTCCTCCCTTTTGGCTGTCTCATCGTTGTCGGTGAACAGGCCTAACACTGTTGTGTCATCTGCAAACTTAATGATGGGTGTTGGAATCGTGCCTGGCCGTGCAGTCATGAGTGAACAGGGAGTACAGGAGGGGACTGAGCACGCACCCCTGAGTGGCCACTGTGTTGAGGATCAGTGTGACGGATGTATTGTTGCCGACTCTTACTACCTGGAGGCGGCCCGTCAGGAAGTCCAGGATCCAGTTGCAGAGGGAGGTGTTTAGTCCCAGGTTCCTTAGCTTAGTGATGAGCTTTGAGGGTACTATGGTGTTGAACGCTGAGCTGTAGTCAATGAATAGCATTCTCACAAAGGTGTTGCTTTTGTCCAGGTGGGAAAGGGCAGTGTGGAGTGCAATAGAGATTGCATCATCTGTGGATCTGTTTGGGCGGTATGCAAATTGGAGTGGGTCTAGGGTTTCTGGGATAATGGTGTTGATGTGAGCAATGACCAACCTTTCAAAGCACTTCATAGCTACAGACGTGAGTGCTATGGGTCGGTAGTCATTTAGGCAGGTTGCCTTAGTGTTCTTGGGCACAAGGACTATGGTGGGCTGCTTAAAACCTGTTGGTATTACAGACTCGGACAGGGAGAGGTTGAAAATGTTAGTGAAGACACTTACCAGTTGGTCAGCGCATGCTCGCAGTACACATCCTGGTAATCTATCTGGCCTTGCGGCTTTGTGAATGTTGACCTGTTTAAAGGTCTTACTCACATCGGCTGCGGAGAGCATGATCACACAGACTTGCTGAACAGCTGGTGCTCTCAAGCATGTTTCAGTGTTATTTACCTCGAAGCGAGCATATCAGTAGTTTAGCTCGTCTGGTAGGTTTGTGTAACTGGGCAGCTCTCGGCTGAGCTTCCCTTGTAGTCTGTAATTGTTTGCAAGCCCTGCCACATCCGACAAGCGTCAGGTGTAGTACGATTTGATGTTAGTCCTGCATTGACACTTTTCCTGTTTGATGGTTCGTCGGAGGGCATAGCGGGATGTCTTATAAGCTTCCCGGTTAGAGTCCCGATCCTTGATAGCGGCAGCTCTAGCCATTAGTTCAGTGTGGATGTTGCCTGTAATCCATGGCTTCTGGTCGGGGTGTGTACGTATGGTCACAGTGGGGACGACGTCATCAATACACTTACTGATGAAGCCAATGACTGATGTGGTGTACTCCTCAATGCCATCAGAGGAATCGCAGAACATATTCCAGTCTGTGCTAGCAAAACAGTCCTGTAGCTTAGCATCTGCTTCATCTGACCACTATTCAGGAACCAGGAGGATAGAATTATGGTCAGATTTGCCAAATGGAGGGCGAGGGAGAGCTTTGTATGCGTCTCTGTGTGTGGAGTAAAGGTGGCCTAGAGTTTTTTTCCCTCTGGTTGTACATTTAACATGCTGATAGAAATTTGGTAAGACAGATTTAAGTTTCCCTGCATTAAAGTCCGCGGCCACTAGGAGTGCCGCCTCTGGGTGAATGTTTTCCTGTTTGCTTATGGCGGAATACAGCTCATTGAGTGTGGTCTTAGTTCCAGCTTCAGTCTGTGGTGGTATGTAGACAGCTGAGAAAAATACAGATGAAAACTCTCTAGGTAGATAGTGTGGTCTACAGCTTATCATGAGATACTCTACCACAGACAAGCAAAGCCTCGAGACTTCGTTAGATATCGTGCACCAGCTGTTATTTACAAAAATACATAGTCCGCCGCCCCTTGTCTTACCAGATGCCACTGTTCTATCCTGCTGATACAGCGAATAACCAGCCAGCTGTATGTTGATAATGTCGTCGTTCACTCACGACTCTGGGAAGCATAAGATTTTACAGTTTTGAATGTCCCATTGGTAGTTTAATCTTCCGCGTAGGTCATCGATTTTATTTTCCAAAGACTGCACGTTTGCTAGCAGAATGGAAGGCAGTGGGGGTTTATTCGATCGCCTACAAATTCTCGAAAGGCAGCCTGCCCTCCGGCCCCTTTTTCTCTGCCTTCTCTACGCAAATGATGGGCATCTGGGCCTGTTCCCGGGAAAGCAGTATGTCATTCACGTTGGGCTCATCGGGCTCGTTAAAGGAAAAAAAGGATTCTGCCAATTCGTGGTGAGTAATCGCAGTTCTGATGTCCAGAATATCTTTTCGGTCATAAGAGACGGTAGTAGCAACATTATGTAAAAAATAAGTAAAGAAATAAGTTACAAACAACGCAAAGAAACTAACAAAAAAAACACAATCAGTTAGAGACATGTAAAATGTCAGCCTTCTTCATCTTTATTTTGATACTGTCATGGCCGTCATAAGAATTGGACCAAAGTGCAACGTGGTGGGCGTACATTTTCCTTTTATTTTAGTAAATGTCGCCAACAAACGAAAAACAACCGTGAAGCTTACAGGGTTAAGTGCCACTAACAAAGATAACTACCCACACTGAAAGGAGGGAAAAAGGGCTACCTAAGTATGATTCCCAATCAGAGACAACGATAGACAGCTGTCCCTGATTGAGAACCATATCCGGCCAAAACATAGAAATAAAGAAACATAGAAAACAAAACATAGAATGCCCACCCCACATCACACCCTGACCTAACCAAATAGAGAAATAAAACGTCTCTCTAAGGTCAGGGCGTGACAGATGCGTTTGTAATAAACCTAAATTGCTCATTTTGATTTCCTTACCCGACCACAGCGGGGGTCTGTCGTGTGTTCTGTTGAGGGGGCGTTGACGTGCAGGTGGACAGAGGCACTCCATCCGTCCCTCCCTTTTCCCAATCAAAAGACTCGTTCTCTGTGATGATGCGTTCCTTCATACTGTTCTCAAAGACAGACATCAGCAACTGCAAAGAGGATCACAGAGAAATGTAAAAAGTAAGGTATAAAGGTGGAATTCAATCAAACCTACAATGCTATAAAATAATAGGCTTTACTTTAAGTAGTAAACGTTATTTACTTTTGTTTAGTTTCGACATACTGTAGTTTTATTACTGATACTTAAGAGAGCAGGTATGGTATGGGAGTTAGTCTCACATTGCCACACTTCCAGGTCTTGTTCACTCTGCTATTGAAGTGAACGCAAGGAAATCAAGGTTCAGTGGGGATTAACAAGGTGAATCCACTTGCAGGGAGTGAACAGTACGTATTCATGTCTAAGAATTAACCAATGATATCAGGCCACACCCGGCCATGATTACAGACACCTGTGTGTGTCCTTTGACACCATATAAACTAGTGACCTGCAGTGTTTGTCATTATACCCTGATGAAGACAGCGTGTCTGTCGAAATGTTGGATATTAGGTTATTAAATGATTGCATCTGAGCTCCTAGAGTGTGTGGCTCTCCTTTTCTTTTTCAAGTGAACAGTACGTACCTGGTAATCTGGTTTGGTAAAGTAGTCAAGCCCTAAAACATGATCCAGGAACACATGGAACTCAGATGGCATGTGTTTGAGCAGCATTCTGTGGTCGTAGCGCTCCTTAATCTGACCCACTTGCTCCTGGTGGCACACAAGAGATACAGTAGAAACCATTAGAAATCAGTTGAGCCCAGCAAGACACCAGTAGACACCAGTAACCATTCTCTACTGCAGGGTTTCTTAATCCTGTTCCTGGGGACCCAAAGAAGGGATTTTTTGTTTTTGCCCTAACACTACACACATGATTCCACTAATCAAAGGTTTGATGATGAATAGTTGAGTCTAACCAGGTGTGTAGTGCTCGACCAAACATAACAATGTGCACCCCTTTGGGCCCACTGCACCAGGACACAGAAATATTGGAAATAACTGAAACTGCAGTAGACAGTAGCTCACCTTATCTTTTATTTTTCGCCATGGTAGCTGACCGACTGCAAATTCTACCAACATGTAAAATAGCGACCATAGATCGTCATGGCGACCCATTTCCTGAGAAGTTAAAGAATGAGTTAATCAATTAATTATTTTCATGACTTATTAGAACTTGAATCTGAACCTGCAACAGTTATTTTGGATTTCCCGACAAACTGATGATACACAAAACCCTCAGGTCTAAATTAATTTGTAGTGCATTGCATTTTTCGAACCCAAAAAGACACTTACTTTGTTTTTATGAGCATTTACTGAAGCATAACGAACAGTGCCCCGAAATCCCGCTACAGTTCTGGGCTGGAAAAATAAAATAAAGTAAATTCTCTTTTCAGCACGAAACCTAAAAGAATTTCACACTGACAACTAGAAAGAAAAATAAAGTATTTAAATTAAAAACTCAAAAGAGACAAGGAAGGATATGGAAAATATCTCAGGCAGGGAGAGATAATAAAAACTGAAATGGGATCAAGCACCTTACTGATGAGACGGATCACAAGCATGCGCTTCGAACAGAAAAGGCCAAAAAGGAACAGCAAAACTGCAAAACATAAAATCACACAGGTGAAAAAAGGACAGCATCACATTGCTGCAAAACAACTGTAAACGCTTTATTAACATCAACACTTTGTGAACATAATTATTGAAACAATGTTGCAGTAATTTACAGTAACAAACTATGAACTAATGCATTTACAAAGCATAAGGCATCATTTAAATGTATAATTTTCCTGTGATATCTTCCTGATATTTGTAGTTTCTTATAGTCATTGGAATCTGTGATATAATAACTGGAATCTGCATCACCATTTTGGCTCAAGAGTGGAGGATGACAGGTTTGACCTTGATAATAACACCCATTCCATTCGGCAGGTAGTCCTATGAATATTACCTTAGAAACTGCATGTTAGAATTTACAACAGTGTGTGTGTGTGTGTGTGTGTGTGTGTGTATACTGTATGTGTGTGTGTGTGTGTGGTCTAGTTGCTGTTCTAAATCTGCAGTACAGACCCGCCCTTCTAATCGATGAGTGGAGGCTGAGTCAGCAAAAAGAAAAGCAGAAAGAATCTCCACTGTGGCCCATCAGCCTATATCAGCCTAGCCAACTTCATCAACCTATATCAGCCTAACCAACTACATCAACCTATATCAGGCTAGCCAACTACATCAACCTATATCAGGCTAGCCAACTCTCCATCAGCCTATATCAGGCTAGCCATCTACATCAACCTATATCAGGCTAGCCAACTCTCCATCAGCCTATATCAGCCTAGCCAACTACATCAACCTATATCAGGCTAGCCAACTTTCCATCAGCCTATATCAGCCAAGCCAACTACATCAACCTATATCAGGCTAGCTAACTCTCTATCAGCCTATATCAGCCTAGCCAACTACATCAACCTATATCAGGCTAGCCAACTCTCTATCAGCCTATATCAGCCTAGCCAACTCTCCATCAGCCTATATCAGCCTAGCGAACTACATCAACCTATATCAGGCTAGCCAACTCTCCATCAGCCTATATCAGCCTAGCCAACTACATCAGCCTATATCAGCCTAGCCAACTCTCCATAAGCCTATATCAGCCTAGCCAACTACATCAACCTATATCAGGCTAGCCAACTCTACATCAGCCTAGCCAACTACATCAACCTATATCAGCCTAGCCAACTACATCAACCTATATCAGGCTAGCCAACTCTACATCAGCCTAGCCAACTACATCAACCTATATCAGGCTAGCCAACTCTACATCAGCCTATATCAGCCTAGCCAACTACATCAACCTATATCAGGCTAGCCAACTCTACATCAGCCTATATCAGCCTAGCCAACTACATCAACCTATATCAGGCTAGCCAACTCTCCATCAACCTATATCAGCCTAGCCAACTCTCCATCAGCCTGTATCAGGCTAGCCAACTCTCCATCAGCCTGTATCAGGCTAGCCAACTCTCCATCAGCCTGTATCAGGCTAGCCAACTCTCCATCAGCCTGTATCAGGCGAGCCAACTCTACATCAGCCTGTATCAGGCTAGCCAACTCTACATCAGCCTGTATCAGGCTAGCCAACTCTACATCAGCCTGTATCAGGCTAGCCAACTCTCCATCAGCCTGTATCAGGCTAGCCAACTCTCCATCAGCCTGTATCAGGCTAGCCAACTCTCCATCAGCCTGTATCAGGCTAGCCAACTCTACATCAGCCTGTATCAGGCTAGCCAACTCTACATCAGCCTGTATCAGGCTAGCCAACTCTAGATCCGTCTGTATCAGGCTAGCCAACTATTAATCACATCATAAAAAGGCACATGCCCTGTGCTTTCCTATTCTCCTACCCACTGTGCCCTGAGGACCAAGCATTTCCTGTGCAAAAAAAACATTGCCACTACCCCTCCTAATTCAACACCAAAACAGCAAACCTTATACCCCATGTCCTATATTCTTGCTATATTCATAACATAATAAATTAAATGAAGAAAATCCTTCCACTGCTACTTACCGGTCGGACCTCTCCGGTAGTGTTGGTGTACTGGCGAGCCAGGCCAAAGTCTAACATAAAGCACTTTCTATAGGTGGAGGGGAGTCGACCCATGGCAAAGTTTGACTGGAAAAAAAACAACAGAAAAACAGAGTTGAGTCAAGGACATCACAGGCATATCAACAAGTGAAGCCCAAAGCAGTGTTTCTCTCTGTCATTGTATAGACATGACCCTAGCTCACACCCTCTCTCTCACACACACACACACACACACACACACACACACACACACACACACACACACACACACACACACACACACACACACACACACACACACACACACACACACACACACCTCTCTCTCTCTCTATCTCACACCCACTCTCTCTATCTCACCCCCATTTCTCTCTATCTCACATCTTTGCTCTTTCTCTCACCCACCCCTCTCTATCTCTGACATGTAAAGTGCCCCCTACAGGCTTGATGTCTTAGTGCAGGAATCCCCCAGAGTCAATGACCTCTATGAACTCTAGAATAGATTAAATAGTCTTACAATCCATTATAACCACACATCACAATGCCTTATACCTGCAAGCTTTAGGTAAAGTGCTACAGAGAGGGCCACCTACAGGCTTGATGTCTCTGTGCAGGAAGCCCACAGAGTGGATTGCCTCTATGGACTCCAGGATCTGTTTTCCCAGGCGTAGCGTGGTGCTCATGGTGAAAGTGCCGCGGGGTTGACTCCTCCTCAGGTCCGCTAGGTTTCTCCCCTGCTGGGGTGGAGAGAAGGGGGAGGGAAAGAGGGGGAAGGTGGGGGGAGAGAGTGAGATGGAGGGGTCAGAGGGAGGGAGGGTAGAGAGAGATGAGAGAAAACAGGGGGAGGGAGATGGGGGACGGAGAGAGGGAGAGGGGGGAGATAGAGGGAGAGAAATATTTTTCATTCATTTTTTTCTACTTAGTTGTAGCCTTGGCTACGATTCTCTCTACCTAAAGAAATTGTATCAGACTGTTCTGATAAATGGTTACCTGAAGTTGCATGACCACATAGTTAAACTTCTCGTTCCTTCCACATCCAATGAATTTACAGACATGATTTTTCCCTGTGACAGAAGTGAGAGGTTAGTGTAAATGTGATTATACAGTCATTATAAAATGAGCTATCTACGAATCTACTTGTACCATCACAGTTAAACAACTGATTCAGTTGGATGTTTAAGATTAAGATTACTTTCTTTTTGCATCTGTTTTTGGGACAACAGACCAGAACAAGCAAAGCTGACAGACACAGAAATACCCCAAAATAAATACTGCCTAAGAGATCGACGATGTGAAACACTCACTGCCAAAATATAATTTTGCACAAAGCAGTATAAACCCCAGTGCAGCAGGCATGTCAACTGATTGACTACCTAACTGATCAAACCTCAGAACAGAACAAACAGTCACCACACCTACAACCTTGCCTATCACACTAATCAAATGGCTAGACAGACAGATGTCACATCAGACCATAGCCAGACAACTTAATTAACCTTGCCATGCTTATTCATGTACAAGGTGATGTTGTCATTGATTGATCGTGTCCTTAGTGAACCCAATCTGTCCCCGGTATCTGCCTGCCCTGCCCTTACCTTGCAGTTTCTTTTTCATAACAGTAAAGTGGAATTTCATCACAAAGGGTGATATATAGTGCAGGAGAAGAGAAAGTGGCAAAGGTCACAGGGATTGAACCCACAACCTTTGAGTTTCTAATACATGCTTGTATTAGTGGCGTTACCAGTTAACCACACAAACACACAGCTGTACGTGTGATTGTGTGTTACTGCTTAAACACATAGGCCCTTACCTTGCAGTTTTTTGAGGACAGCCACCTCCATCTTGAGGACCTGTTTAGGCTGCTGGGCTGACTCTACCTTGAGAGCCACATTCTCTCTGGTCAGCAGGTCCAACGCCTCGTAGATCTCCCCGAAACCTCCCCCGCCAATTTTCTTCAGCTGGGAATGGTGGCAGAGGAGAGACAAGGGTGGAATAAACACAGTAGAAAAGTCAGGATTGTGGATGCCTGCTTCTTACTGTTTGCTGCCTGTTCTTTGAAGTGAACATTTAGAAAATGCTAGTTCTCCACTAACCTGGTCCCAGATCGGTTGGTGTTGTCTTGCCAATTTTTATGGTCATTGTCACGCCTAACAATGACCATATCATTTGGCAAGACAGCACCAACAGATCTGTGACCAGGCTAGTTCTCATCAGGTGAAGGAACATTCTAAATCAGGGACTCTCAACTCTTGCATTATGTGTTTCATTTGAATCAATTGCTTAATTATTCCACCAGTCACTCAGCTGAGAGTCAATTACATGGTCAAAATGTCTCTGAAGATAAAACCAAACTCACCACTTTCCATCGGTCCTTTACCAAGCAGTTTGGGGGCAGGATGTCCACCTGCTCCCCCGCTCCGTTCATGTTTTCGTCGGGCTGGGCGGCCGTCCCTACGCACTGCATTGGCCGGCCAGACAGAGACACAGCAGCTCCCAACTTGATTCAGCCATTTACCTGTGAAGAAGAACACAGTAATGTAAGCTACAACATACACAAATAGAGTATACAACACATACATTATGAATAAAAAAAGTATTCTCTAAACTGACTAACTCATTTTAAAACAACAAGGTACAAGCTTGACAATACAATGAGGCCACAAAACCAATATGTCAGGAAGAGCAGCAGATTTAGCCTCGGTCTCCTGGTAAACTGTCGACATGTCACTAACGTCTCTGAACCCCAAATATGTCTATGTGGTCATAAGTAAACAATTTGGCCCAATGGACAGCACCGCTCTCCGTGCTTAACAAAAATTCAGCACCACAGACAGCACCACTATCCTCAGCACCACGGAAAGCACTGCGACCCATGTTTAAAACAAATGTGTTGGTCACAGATTCAGCACTAGGGACAACAACAGTTAGCGCTAAAATATTAGATAGATTGCATGCAATTTAGCTACAAATGGAATCCATAGGCATAGGTGTGACTGAAGCTGTCTTTTCAGCACATTGGACAGCACCACTCATTACAGCAACGTGCTGGCCAAGGACAGCGCCGCAGCACCCCTCATTTAACACACTTGCTGGCATTCTCTACGCCAGTGTTTCCCCACTCCTCAAATACACTTTTTTGTTGTAGCCCCAGACAGGCACACCTGATTCAAATAATCATCAAGCACTCAATGAGTTGAATTAAGTGGGTTTGTCCAGGGCAACTACAGAAATGTGTGCTGTTTGGGGTACTAGAGGACTGTAGTTGGGAGACACTGCTTTAGGCTTGCGCTGCCTGCCAGACAGCATACCTACAGGTAACTACTAAAATCAAGGAAACACCAACATAAAGTGTCTTAATTAGGGTGTTGGGCCACCACGAACCAGAACAGCTTCAATGCACCTTGGCATAGATTCTACAAGTGTCTGAAACTCTATTGGAGAGATGCAACAATTTTTCCACAAGAAATGACATAATTTATTGTTTTGTTGATGGTGGTGGACAGTGCTATATCAGGCACTGCTCCAGAATCTCCCACAAGTGTTCAATTGGGTTGAGATCTGGTGAGATAAACACACACACACACACACACCCTTTAAACCCCCTATGCTCCTTTGAGACCCCTCTTTCAAAGTCACTGAGATCTCTTCTAGCCATGGTAGCCAAAATAATGGACAACTGGGCATTTTTATACATGACCCTCAGCATGATAGAATGTTAATTGCTTAAATAACTCAGTAACCACACCTGTGTCGAAGCACCTGATTTCAATATAACTTATATCCCTCATTTATGCAAGTTTCCTTTATTTTGGCAGTTAGTTTATAGTTATAAAGTTTCCTTTATTTTTGTATTAGAACGGCTGGGCTAAAAGCATTCCCAAATCAAATGCAGAAGCAGGAGAGAACATCCTGAGGACTTACACTAGTGTGGAAGCTTCCCACTGCCCTAGACAGTTCATGTGCTGAAGGTACACTCAATGCAACAATGCAAAGTAATAAAGCCATGTTCAAGTTCATTAACTCTGTCATGCAATTACCTCGAGGTTCAATAATGTCAATTTACACTTGGGTGATTAAAGTTAAGTACACCTGCATTGGGGACTTTGGATTGAACAACTCCAATACCACACACCCAGTGTTGGCAAAACACTTTTAGTAGGCCAATATTTAAACCATGTCTTTATATTCTTCCAAATCTATAACGAACCCCATCACAAAAAATAGACTGGTCAATTGCAACACCTAAAATCCATTATCATAGTAGGCTACTAAGAAAACCATGTGATCATTTTCAAGTATGTAACTAGGCTACATTTTACAGCTACATTTATATTTGGAATTAGGAAAAGGGTGTAACATTTTAGTAGGCCACTGCACTGTCTAATGTTGGGCCTATGAATTACTTGTAATTTGCGCTCTCACCTTACTGCTACAATCACAGGGTGGGAAACGTTCTGTTTCCAATAGGCTTTCCTTAGATATCATTCCATAAGACACAACCTCTCCTCCATTGCAACTAACAGAAGTCCCCAGGCCCATAAGCTCTACTATCATTCTCCTCCTACTGTTACATTTTCTCCGCACTGCAGTTCCGGCGCTCTCTCAACGGGTAGGGAGGGTTACCATCCAAGCGGTAGGCACAGCCCATACAGAGTTCTAATTCTAGGATTGACGTTTTCTTAGTATCAACATTCACCATCGCCCTGCGCCCCTGGCCCAATGGACAGGTTGTGTACCTTTACTCCGCCCCTAAAACATATTTCAGGAATCACCCATTGGATCAATATCAGTCAATCAGCCGCCATGAAACGTTCCACTGCACGGTAAAGCCGCGAGTTGCACTTTGGGAAATGTCGTTTATAGTCGGAAAGCCGATGCAAAGAGACCCGACTAGATGCTTGTAAAAGACTACACCTCCTGTGTAAGCGACTCAAATCACTGACGTAAGTCTGCATTATGATGGTTCTTTCTAAATTATTCATGATTCTTGTTATATAGATGTAAAAAAGACTAATTGTTATGTTCAAGCTCCTTACGTCATCTGGCATCATTGCCAATAACTGTGTTGTGGAGTGACACCGTGATCTATTCCAGATTGCTTTATTCTCTAGAAACAGCGCATCGAAGTGGCGTTGCTCTCCCAAGTTATCATACCAAAGCGAGCGACCTTGTATTCAGCATCATTATTGACAAAGTGCCAATGCCTTGGATGTTCTTTATGTCCGCAAGATCATCTACATCAATTCAACAAAGAGCAAAACATTGTATCCAGACCTGATTTTCTGACATCGTTGTAGGGTCTCGGTTCGCGAGGCATTTGAGAGGTGCATCAGTCCTTGTGCGAGGTCGTGTTAATGACATATGTGTCGGTTATCGTTGCACCATTCTCCATCCTCCCCGTTATACGCCTCTACTCCTCTGAATCAGCATCACCGAGATTCTCCCATTACGCAACGCGCGCAGTCTTGCATGACCATGGATGGTTGTTGCGTGGTAACGTGAGGAGCGCACGGCGCTCGATAAGCGCCTGTTGAGAAATTATGTATTGTGTGAAATGTGCCGGAAATAGCAGATTCAGTAGCAGCACCAAACTAACAGTGTGTCTGTAGGATCTTAGGCAAATGCAAAATGCACTAGTGCACAATGCACAATGGTTTCACTGAGTCACTAACCATGACCTCCTCCTTTGTGTAGATTCATTTTACACGCAAGAGGGCACTGTTTCTCCACAGATAAATTCCAGTTCTCATTCGTGCATTTAACCTTGACGTTTGGCCCTCATGATCGAAGCGCCTCTGCTTTTGGAGGGGGTACTCAATTTACTGTTGAGTGTTAGAAAGGTAGAATAAACAAGGTGCAATTTCGACATTTGGTAGTGCATCAGCAGTTTTCCACTTGTTATGTCAGTCTGATAGTCACTCAAATCTAAACCGTGTAGTTGGCCCAATCATCAACAACCAGACACATACAGTAGGGCATGTGCCCAGGGTCCTTGACCTCCAGCGGGGCAGTCATTGATTTTGTTAGTCACACTCATTCAGAAAACATGAACCTGGCATAAGTCATGGCAAAATGTGTAGAATTGCAGGAAATTAGCTTTACAACTGCCAAAGTTTCTTACCGCCAGATGGGAAAAATATGTAGAATTGGCAGATATTACCTTTGAAACTACAACATTTTACATTTTTGCTCAGCCCCATGGCAGAATGGGTTTGAAATGCAACCAATTTACTTTAGCAGTAGTTAGGTTTCCATCCAATTGGCAACATATTTTCATGTGAATATTCGAAACTCTGCATAAAAACAATATGCACATTTTCCCACCAGAGATGGACTTGTTGCAGATAAAAAGCTGTGTGTGATGACGTAGTGCACATAAAAATACTCTTTGTGATTACATTTCCATGTACCAAATAAAAAATACAAATGAAATGGGTTTCCATCATATTTTCATCTGTAACCATATTGATCCCTACACTGGCTTCCTGTCAAAGCAAGGGCTGATTTCAAGGTTTTACTGCTAACCTACAAAGCATTACATGGGCTTGCTCCTACCTATCTCTCTGATTTGGTCCTGCCGTACATACCTACACGGTCACAAGACGCAGGCCTCCTAATTGTCCCTAGAATTTCTAAGCAAACAGCTGGAGGCAGGGCTTTCTCCTATAGAGCTCCATTTTTATGGAACGGTCTGCCTACCCATGTCAGAGACGCAAACTCTGTCTCAACCTTTAAGTCTTCACTGAAGACTCATCTCTTCAGTGGGTCATATGATTGAGTGTAGTCTGGCCCAGTAGTGGGAAGGTGAACGGAAAGGCTCTGGAGCAACGAACCGCCCTTGCTGTCTCTGCCTGGCCGGTTCCTCTCTTTCCACTGGGATTCTCTGCCTCTAACCCTATTACAGGGGCTGAGTCACTGGCTTACTTACCGGGGCTCTCTCATGCCGTCCCTGGAAGGGGTGCGTCACCTGAGTGGGTTGATTCACTGATGTGGTCATCCTGTCTGGGTTGGCGCCCCCCCTTGGGTTGTGCCATGGCGGAGATCTTTGTGGGCTATACTCAGCCTTGTCTCAGGATGGTAAGTTGGTGGTTGAAGATATCCCTCTAGTGGTGTGGGGGCTGTGCTTTGGCAAAGTGGGTGGGGTTATATCCTTCCTGTTTGGCCCTGTCCGGGGGTGTCCTCGGATGGGGCCACAGTGTCTCCTGACCCCTCCTGTCTCAGCCTCCAATATTTATGCTGCAGTAGTTTATGTGTCCGGGGGCTAGGGTCAGTTTGTTATATCTGGAGTACTTCTCCTGTCCTATTCGGTGTCCTGTGTGAATCTAAGTGTGCGTTCTCTAATTCTCTCCTCTCTTTCTTTCTCTCTCTCGGAGGACCTGAGCCCTAGGACCATGCCCCAGGACTACCTGACATGATGACTCCTTGCTGTCCCCAGTCCACCTGGCCGTGCTGCTGCTCCAGTTTCAACTGTTCTGCCTTATTATTATTCGACCATGCTGGTCATTAATGAACATTTGAACATCTTGGCCATGTTCTGTTATAATCTCCCTAAATTGTATCAGCATATCGATTGCGCAACCAGGGCCGGAAAAACCTTGGATCATTGTTATTCTAACTTCCGCGACGCATATAAGGCCCTGCCCCGCCCTCCTTTCGGAAAAGCTGACCAAGACTCCATTTTGCTGATCCCTGCCTACAGACAGAAACTAAGCTCCCACGCTGAGGTCTGTCCAACGCTGGTCCGACCAAGCTGATTCCACACTCCAAGACTGCTTCCATCACGTGGACTGGGATATGTTTCGTATTGCGTCAGATAACAACATTGACGAATACGCTGATTCGGTGTGCGAGTTCATTAGAACGTGCGTTGAAGATGTCGTTCCCATAGCAACGATTAAAACATTCCCCAAACAGAAACCGTGGATTGATGGCAGCATTCGCGTGAAACTGAAAGCGCGAACCACTGCTTTTAATCAGGGCAAGGTGACTGGTAACATGACCAAATACAAACAGTGCAGCTATTCCCTCCGCAAGGCTATCAAACAAGCTAAGCGTCAGTATAGAGACAAAGTAGAATATCAATTCAACGGCTCAGACACAAGATGTATGTGGCAGGGTCTACAGTCAATCACGGACTACAAGAAGAAAACCAGCCCAGTCACGGACCAGGATGTCTTGCTCCCAGGCAGACTAAATAACTTTTTTACCCGCTTTGAGGACAATACAGTGCCACTGACACGGCCTGCAACGAAAACATGCGGACTCTCCTTCACTGCAGCCGAGGTGAGTAAAACATTTCAACGTGTTAACCCTCGCAAGGCTGCAGGCCCAGACGGCATCCCCAGCCGCGCCCTCAGAGCATGCGCAGACCAGCTGGCCGGTGTGTTTACGGACATATTCAATCAATCCCTATACCAGTCTGCTGTTCCCACATGCTTCAAGAGGGCCACCATTGTTCCTGTTCCCAAGAAAGCTAAGGTAACTGAGCTAAACGACTACCGCCCCATAGCACTCACTTCCGTCATCATGAAGTGCTTTGAGAGACTAGTCAAGGACCATATCACCTCCACCCTACCTGACACCCTAGACCCACTCCAATTTGCTTACCGCCCAAATAGGTCCACAGACGATGCAATCTCAACCACACTGCACACTGCCCTAACCCATCTGGACAAGAGGAATACCTATGTGAGAATGCTGTTCATCGACTACAGCTCAGCATTCAACACCATAGTACCCTCCAAGCTCGTCATCAAGCTGGGTCTCGACCCCGCCCTGTGCAACTGGGTACTGCACTTCCTGACGGGCCGCCCCCAGGTGGTGAGGGTAGGCAACAACATCTCCACCCCGCTGATCCTCAACACTGGGGCCCCACAAGGGTGCATTCTGAGCCCTCTCCTGTACTCCCTGTTCACCCACGATTGCGTGGCCACGCACGCCTCCAACTCAATCATCAAGTTTGCGGACAACACAACAGTGGTAGGCTTGATTACCAACAACGACGAGACGGCCTACAGGGAGGAGGTGAGGGCCCTCGGAGTGTGGTGTCAGGAAAATAACCTCACACTCAACGTCAACAAAACTAAGGAGATGATTGTGGACTTCAGGAAACAGCAGAGGGAACACCCCCCTATCCACATCGATGGAACAGTAGTGGAGAGGGTAGTAAGTTTTAAGTTCCTCGGCATACACATCACAGACAAACTGAATTGGTCCACTCACACAGACAGCATCGTGAAGAAGGCGCAGCAGCGCCTCTTCAACCTCAGGAGGCTGAAGAAATTCGGCTTGTCACCAAAAGCACTCACAAACTTCTACAGATGCACAATCGAGAGCATCCTGGCGGGCTGTATTACCGCCCTGTACGGCAACTGCTCCGCCCACAACCGTAGGCTCTCCAGAGGGTAGTGAGGTCTGCACAACGCATCACCGGGGGCAAACTACCTGCCTCCAGGACACCTACACCACCCGATGTTACAGGAAGGCCATAAAGATCATCAAGGACAACAACCACCCGAGCCACTGCCTGTTCACCCCGCTATCATCCAGAAGGCGAGGTCAGTACAGGTGCATCAAAGCTGGGACCGAGAGACTGAAAAACAGCTTCTATCTCAAGGCCATCAGACTGTTAAACAGCCACCACTAACATTGAGTGGCTGCTGCCAAAACACTGACTCAACTCCAGCCACTTTAATAATGGGAATTGATGGGAAATGATGTAAAATATATCACTAGCCACTTTAAACAATGCTACCTAATATAATGTTTACATACCCTACATTATTCATCTCTTATGTATACGTATATACTGTACTCTATATCATCGACTGCATCCTTATGTAATACATGTATCACTAGCCACTTTAACTATGCCACTTTGTTTACATACTCATCTCATATGTATATACGGTACTCGATACCATCTACTGTATCTTGCCTATGCTGCTCTGTACCATCACTCATTCATATATATTTATGTACATATTCTTTATCCCCTTACACTGTGTATAAGACAGTAGTTTTGGAATTGTTAGGTAGATTACTTGTTGGTTATTACTGCATTGTCGGAACTAGAAGCACAAGCATTTTGCTACACTCGCATTAACATCTGCTAACCATGTGTATGTGACAAATAAAATTTTATTTTATTTTATTTGATCTCCACCCGGCACAGCCAGAAGAGGACTGGCCACCCCACATAGCCTGGTTCCTCTCTAGGTTTCTTCCTAGGTTTTGGCCTTTCTAGGGAGTTTTTCCTAGCCACCGTGCTTCTACACCTGCATTGCTTGCTGTTTGGGGTTTTAGGCTGGGTTTCTGTACAGCACTTTGAGATATCAGTTGATGTACGAAGGGCTATATAAATAAATTTGATTTGATTTGATGGGTTACAGCCACTAAAAATGTTGGGTGGGTATAGCGAATGGATCCACTCTGGTATTGGCATGTGTGTTCTAGCCAACAGCTTGCAGATACAGTGCTGGTATAGCCGATATGCAGTGGTGTACTTAAGTAAAAAATACTTTTAAGTACTACTTAAGTCGTTTTTTGGGGTATCTGTACTTTACTTTACTATTTATATTTTTGACAACTTTTACTTTTAGTCCACTACATTCCTAAAGAAAATAATGTACATTTTATTCCTTACATTTTCCCTGACACAAAGTACTCGTTATATTTAAAATGCTAAAGCAGGACAGAATTATGGCACCTATCAATATAATGCTTTGTCATCCCTACTGCCTCTGATCTGGCGGACTCACAAAACACAACTACTGTGTTTGTAAATGATGTCTGAGTGTTGGAGTGTGCCCCTTTCTGTCCGTAATGAAAAATAATACGACAATAGTGCCGTCAGGTTTGCTTAATATAAAGAATTTGATCTATAGCATTTACTTTTACTTTGTACTTTTACTTAAGTATGACAATTTAGTACTTTTTTCTACCACTGTACTTAAGTACATTTAAAACTAAATACTTTTAGACTTTTACTCAAGTAGTATTTTACTGGGTAACTTTCACTTTTACTTGAGTCATTTTCTGTTAAGGCATCTTTACTTTTACTCAAGTATGACAATTGCATACTTTTTCCACCACTGCCGATATGATGATATTATTATGGATAAAAGTACGAGTTTATTTTTATTTGTCAAACAGCAGCCAAGCATCGATCATCATGTCCCCAGAATAAGATCCTTGATATTTAAATGGAGCATCAAGCTCATTGTCAGGGATTTCCTCCTCTTCTTCCGAAGAGGAGAGGCGAAAAGGATCAGAGGACCAATATGCGGCGTGGTAAGTGTCCATGGTTCTTTTAATACGTAAATGTACACATGAACACTACAAAACAATAAACATGGAAAACCTAAACAGTCCTATCTGGTGCAAAGACAGAGACAGGAACAATCACCCACAAACACACAGTGAAACCCTTTATTGCTAAGTATGATTCTCAATCAGAGACAACTAATGACACCTGCCTCTGATTGAGAACCATACTAGGCCGAAACATAGAAATACCCAAAACCTAGAAAAACAAACATAGACTGCCCACCCAACTCACGCCCTGACCATACTAAATAAATACAAAAGAAAGGAAATAAAGGTCAGAACGTGACACTCATCACCATTCACTTTCACCATCCTATGAAGTTCATCATAACTTATTTAATCTGTATCCTAATAAACAGTATGCTTTCCCCAAGTCATAGTGGGAAAACCACACAACATATCATCAAGTGACTCCAAGTTTACTTTGATATGATGGATATTATGTTAATATTATGTCAATAGTTTCCACCTCCATTTCTCACATCATTAATTTTCCCGACACAAAAAAATCACATTTTGTCTCACATATTGTCACAATCGTTGGAATAAATGGACCAAGGCGCAGCGTGCATAGAGTTCCACATGTTTAATAAATTAAACTCACCAAAACAATACAGAACAAACTAAGCGTGAAGTAAATGCAGTGCTCAACAGCAACTATACACAAAACAAGATCCCACAACAAACAGGTGGGAAAAGGTGGGAAAATATGATCCCCAATCAGAGACAATGATAGACAGCTGCCTCTGATTGGGATCATCGTGGATCATCGCCGGAGACTCCGGACCGTGGATCGTCGCCAGAGGAACCGGACCGTGGATCGTCGCCGGAGGAACCGGACCGTGGATCGTCGCCGGAGGAACCGGACCGCGGATCGTCGCCGGAGGAACCGGACCGCGGATCGTTGCAGGAGGAACCGGACTGCGGATCGTCGCCGGAAGCTCTGGGAACCCTCGTTGAAGGCTCTGGACTTGGAACCCTCGCAGGAGGCTCTGGACTGGGAACCCTGGCAGGAGGCTCTGGACTAGGAACCCTCGCTGGAGGCTCCGGACCATGGATCATCACTGGAGGCTCTGGGCCATGGATAATCACTGGAGGCTCCGGGCCATGGATCATCACTGGAGGCTCCGGACTGGGAACTGTCGCTGGAGGCTCCGGACTGGGCCTATGTCGTGGCCGCGAACTCCGGTGTCGTCGCTGTCCCTCCTTCGCTGCTTCCGCCTGCTTCAATGGAAGGCGATCCTTTCCGGCCAGGATTTCCTCCCACATCCAGGATCCCTAGATAATAGTAGATAGAGATACTGTATGTGACCAATGCCACAATTTCAATAAGTGGGTCTGGAAAAGTAGACACTGCTGCATACACAATCATTTCCAAACTCTATTAACAGCACTGATACAACACTGATGAAGGTTTAGAAGCCAAAATGTATGTTCCTATTTCTAAGCACCTTGCACTTTTACCCTTAGGAATTCTTGCGACCATGGTTTAAAATTAAGTATAATATTTTTGTATTTCTGCCTCATTCCTTGTCATGAATTGAGTGCAAGTACCTTTTGAATTCTATTAACACACATTCTTCCCTTCGACAACCACGCCAGTGAAGAGAGGATGAATACCAGTTTGATACGGCCTGGAACTTGCGACATCCAGAGTTTGGTTTTAGATAAAGATTTCAAAGATTTTCACAAAACAGAAATCACCATGGCCCAACAAATTTTCAAGTACTATGGTAACAATTGCCAGCAGAAATGACATCACATATTACTTCTGAAAGTAACCGAGGTCATCATTCACTTGCCACACCTTGGATGAAAATGGATAAAGTGTGCCATTGACTTCCTGCACTCTGAAAATGTACTGACTTCCCTGGTATACTACAACTAGAATTATAACCCGGATCATTCAAGCCCTGAATTCAGATTTTTCTGATTGGCTGAAAGCTGTGGTATATAAGACCATATACCATGAGTATGACACAAACTACTTGTTTACTGTTCTAATTACATAGATAACCAGTTTATAATAGCATTAAGGCACCTCAGGGGTTTGTGGTATACGGCTGTATCCAAGCACTCTACGTTGCGTTGTACATAACAACCGTGCTTAGCCATGGTACTGTATATTGGCCATATACCACACTTCATACCTAACAACACCCATGCCAATATATCCTCAAAACACTGGCTTCTCTGGCATTATCAATTAATTATATAACGAGTGGGTCTTATCCTGGATGCTGATAGGTTAAACTGCGTTTCAGCTGGTGTCCATTCTACAAGTTACCACCGACTAAGGCTATGCCATCGAAAGGCCTATTTCCATCTCACTGCGCAATCCACTGTCTCATCAGCCCAACCAGGCATGTTATACACTTGATCTCCACTGTAAAAAACACTTAGACATTCTCTCCCATTTCTTTTAGATTATTATTTGGTTTGCAACAGCAGATATTTGTATAAACCTTGCTGTCTGTTTCTCCGACCTTTGCAACATTGTTAAAATATTGAAATTCGATCTCCAAATCAAATCAAATCAAATTTATTTATATAGACCTTCGTACATCAGCTGATATCTCAAAGTGCTGTACAGAAACCCAGCCTAAAACCCCAAACAGCAAGCAATGCAGGTGTAGAAGCACGGTGGCTAGGAAAAACTCCCTAGAAAGGCCAAAACCTAGGAAGAAACCTAGAGAGGAGCGAGGCTATGAGGGGTGGCCAGTCCTCTTCTGGCTGTGCCGGGTGGAGATTATAACAGAACATGGCCAAGATGTTCAAATGTTCATAAATGACCAGCATGGTCAAATAATGATAATCACAGGCAGAACAGTTGAAACTGGAGCAGCAGCACGGCCAGGTGGACTGCGGACAGCAAGGAGTCATCATGCCAGGTAGTCCTGAGGCATGGTCCTAGGGCTCAGGTCCTCCGAGAGAGAGAAAGAAAGAGAGAAAGAGAGAATTAGAGAGAGCATACTTAAATTCACACAGGACACCGGATAGGACAGGAGAAGTACTCCAGATATAACAAACTGACCCTAGCTCCCCGACACATAAACTACTGCAGCATAAATACTGGAGGCTGAGACAGGAGGGGTCAGGAGACACTGTGGCCCCATCCGATGATACCCCCGGACAGAGCCAAACAGGAAGGATATAACCCCACCCACTTTGCCAAAGTACCGCCCCCACACCACTAGAGGGATATCTTCAACCACCAACTTACCATCCTGAGACAAGGCTGAGTATAGCCCACAAAGATCTCCGCCACGGCACGAACCCAAGGGGGGGAGCCAACCCAGACAGGAAGATCACATCAGTGACTCAACCCCCTCAAGTGACGCATTCCTCCCAGGGACGGCATGAAAGAGCACCAGCAAGCCAGTGACTCAGCCCCTGTAATAGGGTTAGAGGCAGAGAATCCCAGTGGAAAGAGGGGAACCGGCCAGGCAGAGACAGCAAGGGCGGTTCGTTGCTCCTTTCCGTTCACCTTTACACTCCTGGGCCAGACTACACTCAATCATATGACCCTCTGAAGAGATGAGTCTTCAGTAAAGACTTAAAGGTTGAGACCGAGCTTGCATCTCTCACATGGGTAGGCAGACCATTCCATAAAAATGGAGCTCTGTAGGAGAAAGCCCTGCCTCCAGCTGTTTGCTTAGAAATTCTAGGGACAATTAGGAGACCTGCAACTTGTGACCGTAGCGAACGTGTAGGTATGTACGGCAGGACCAAATTGTCCTATTCAGGGTTAACGTGTCAGGAGGAGTTGTCGCTCATCATAATTGAATCTCGGCTAGCTAGCTACATGTGTATGATTTGTTTCGCAACGTAACATTGAACATACAATTAACGACTGGGTCAAAACATGACAAAATATCTAATGAACAGCCTTGTTGGGTCGCAACTTTAGAATGCAGAACTTTTCCGATGCGGTAATGGCTGTGAGTGGCCATCGGTGTGAGAGCTCACCAAGAGTTATTGGCAGCCTAACATTGAGAACAAAAAGCACGGGAGTGACATTTTAGCTGGCAAAGATGTGAGTGGAACGTCCCATTCTCTACCAAAAAAGAGGCAAGCACTGGCTGTCACCAACCAGTGCCATGACCATGGACAGTTCTTCCATTCCTGTGCCATCAACGGAAACGTCACTATTAACTTCACCAACTAGCTTGGTTGGCTCTGACTTGCCAACCATCATAGTTGTTGCTTGTGTAGGCCTATGTAATATTTACAAATGTGCTCTTTAACCCATAGGAGTTGAAATGTCATCTGTGGATCTGTTGGGGCGGTTTTCGAATTAGATTGGGTCCAGGGTGTCTGGGATCAAATCAAATCCAATTTGATTTGTCACATGCACAGAATGCAATTAACAAATAATTATCAAATAGTTCATGTGTCGGGGGGCTAGGGTCAGTTTGTTATATCTGGAGTACTTCTGTCTTATCCGGTGTCCTGTGTGAATTTAAGTATGCTCTCTCTAATTCTCTCTTTCTCTCTTTCTTTCTCTCAGAGGACCTGAGCCCTAGGACCATGCCTCAGGACTACCTGGCATGATGACTCCTTGCTGTCCCCAGTCCACCTGGCCGTGCTGCTGCTCCAGTTTCAACTGTTCTGCCTGCGGCTATGGAATCCTGACCTGTTCACCGGACGTGCTACCTGTCCCAGACCTGCTGTTTTCAACTCTCTAGAGACAGCACGAGCGGTAGAGATACTCTTAATGATCGGCTATGAAAAGCCAACTGACATTTACTCCTGAGGTGCTGACTTGCTGCACCTACTGTGATTATTATTATTTGACCATGCTGGTCATTTATGAACATTTGAACATCTTGGCCATGTTCTGTTATAATCTCCACCCGGCACAGCCAGAAGAGGACTGACCACCCCTCATAGCCTGGTTCCTCTCTAGGTTTCTTCCTAGGTACTGGCCTTTCTAGGGAGTTTTTTCCTAGCCACCGTGCTTCTACACCTGCATTGCTTGCTGTTTGGGGTTTTAGGCTGGGTTTCTGTACAGCACTTTGAGATATCAGCTGATGTACGAAGGGCTATATAAATACATTTGATTTGATTTGAATTAAACAGCAGCAGTAAAATAACAATAGTGAGGCTATATACAGGGGGTACCGTTACATAGTCAATGTACGGGGGGCACCGGTTAGTCACCGAGGTAATTGAGATAATATGTACATGTAGGTAGAGTTAAAGTGACTATACATAGATTATAAACAGAGAGTAGCAGCACCGTAAAAGAGAGGTATAGGTAGCCCTTTGATGTTCAGGAGTCTTATGGCTGTTAAGCTGTTAAGAAGCCTTTTGGACCTAGACTTGGTGCTCCGGTACCGCTTGCTGTGCGGTAGCAGAGAGAACAGTCTATGACCAGGGTGGCTGGAGTCTTTGACAATTTTTAGGGCCTTCCTCTGACACAGCCAGGTATAGAGGTCCTGGATGGCAGGAAGCTTGGCCCCAGTGATGTACTGGGCCGTGCACACTTGTCACGTTCTGACCTTTATTTCCTTTGTTTTGTATTTATTTAGTATGGTCAGGGCGTGAGTTGGGTGGGCAGTCTATGTTTATTTTTCTATGATTTGGGTATTTCTATGTTTCGGCCTAGTATGGTTCTCAATCAGAGGCAGGTGTCATTAGTTGTCTCTGATTGAGAATCATACTTAGGTAGCCTGGGTTTCACTGTGTGTTTGTGGGTGATTGTTCCTGTCTCTGTGTTTTGCACCAGATAGGGCTGTTTTTGGTTTTCCACGTTTATTGTTTTGTAGTGTTCATGTTTATCTGTTTTTATTAAACATGAATCCATATAACCACGCTGCGTTTTGGTCCTCCTCTACTTCACCACAGGAAAACCCTTACAGAATCACCCACCACAACAGGACCAAGCGGCGTGGTTAACGAGCAGGAGCAGCAGCAGCAGCAGTGGGAGAGGCTGCACTACTTGGAGAATATGGACTATACTACCTGGGAGGAAATAGACAGGTCGACCCAGGGAGAGTGCCGGAGCCCGCCTGGGATTCGATGGAGCAGTGCGCAGAAGGTTATCGGAGAATGGAGTTGGCGAAGCAAGCACGGCGGCGCGGACGGAAGCCCGAGAGTCAGCCCCAAAAATGTATTGGGGGGGGACTCACAGGGAGTATGGCTATGCCAGGTAGGAGACCTGCGCAAACTCCCTGTGCTTACCGGGGGGCTAGAGAGACCGGACAGGCACTGTGTTATGCTGTGAAGCGCACGGTGTCCCCAGTGCGGGTGCATAGCATTATGCATTCCGGTACATTCCAGCTCCGCATATCGGCTGGGCTAGAGTGAGCATTGAGCCAAGTGCCATGAAGCCGGTTCTACGTAGCTGGTCTCCAGTGCGTCTCCTTGGGCCGGCTTACATGGCACCAGCCTTGCGCACGGTGTCCCCGGTTCGCCTGCATAGCCCAGTGCGGGCTATTCCACCTCGCCGCACTGGCAGGGCAACCGGGACCATTCAACCGGGTAAGGTTGGGCAGGCTCGGTGCTCAAGAGCTCCAGTGCGCCTGCACGGTCCGGTCTATCCGTCACCACCTCCACGCACCAGCCCTCCGGTGGCAGCCCCCCGCACCAGGTTGTCTCTCCGGCTCATCCATACAGGTGCTCCCGTCTGTCCAGCGCTGCCGGAGTCTCCCGCCTGTCTGGCGCTGCTGCCGGAGTCTCCCGCCTGTCCGGCGCTGCTGCCGGACCCCCTCTGCCCAGAGGCGCCGGACCCCCTCTGCCCAGACCTGCCCCTCTGTCCCGAGCTGTCCCTCTGTCACGAGCTGCCCCTCTGTCCCGAGCTGCCCCTCTGTCCAGTGGGGTCATTAAGTAGGGTCGCCGTGGTTCGGAGGCCACGGAAGCGGACAAGGTGGGGGACTAAAACTGTGAAGTGGGGGCCACGTCCAGCACCAGAGCCGCCACCGCGGACAGATGCCCACCCAGACCCTCCCCAATAGGTTCAGGTTTTGCGGTCGGAGTCTGCACCTTTGGGGGCGGTACTGTCACACCTTGACCATAGTTTGCTTTGTATGTTTCTATGTTTTGGTTGGTCAGGGTGTGCGCTGAGTGGGCATTCTATGTTACATGTCTAGTTTGTCTAATTCTATGTTTGGCCTGATATGGTTCTCAATCAGAGGCAGGTGTTCGTCATTGTCTGTGATTGGGAACCATATTTAGGTAGCCTGTTTGGTGTTGGGTTTTGTGGGTGATTGTCCTTACTGTTACTTTGTGTTACTGTCTCTGTGTTACTTTGCACCAGTATTAGGCTGTTTCGGTTTTCGTGTTACGTTTTTGTATTTGATTCGTGTTTACTTTGTTTCATTAAACCTGGATCGCAATAGCCACGCCGCATTTTGGTCTGACTCTCCTTCACGTACAGAAAACCGTTACAACACTACCCTCTGTAGAGCCTTGCGGTCAGAGGCCGAGCAGTTGCCATACCAAGCAGTGATGCAACCACTCGATGGTACAGCTGTAGAACCTTTTGAGGATCTGAGGACCCATGCTAAATCTTTTCAATTTCCTGAGGGGTAATAGGCTTTGTCGTTCCCTCTTCACAACTGTCTTAGTGTGTTTGGATGATGGTGTTGATGTGAGCCATGACCAGCCTTTCAAAGCATTTCTTGGCTACAGATGTGAGTGCTACCCTGGGATGATGGTGTTGATGTGAGCCATGACCAGACTTTCAAAGCATTTCATGGCTACAGATGTGAGTGCTATGGGGCAATAGTGAATTATACAGGTTACGTTGGCGTTCTCGGGCACAGGGCAAGGGTTCTTGGGCAAGGGTTCATCCACAAATTTGCCTTTAAGTGCTTGGTATGAGTCTATGCAAAGTATTTGCCATTCTAAAGTAACTCCTTTCTCACAGTATACTCTGAATGACATCATGCATACCCAAATATCACATGAAACTATCAAATGACTTTTTCTCCCTCTGTTAATGTAAAGGGAATTCATTCCAATATTTCTAGAGTAAAGAGCAATGCCAGTGGTCCAGTCACAGCTGAGAGCAGAACACTTATTAAATGTGGCTGTTTTATGGGGTATTCTGTGTAGATTGGTGAGGGGGAAAAACGATTTAATCCAGTTTAGAATAAGGCTGTAACGTAACAAAATGCGGAAAAAGTCAAGGGGTCTCAATACTTTCCCAATGCACTGTATACTGTATTTATGTACTGCCCACTCACAAACTACTGCAACAATTACATCTATTTATTACTAATTTAACCATTTAGAGTGTTTAAAAAGTCTCTCAAACAGTTTGCCATCCCTAATTTGGGGCGACAGGGTAGCCTAGTGGTTAGAGTGTTGGACTAGTAACCGAAAGGTTGCAAGTTCAAATCCCCGAGCTGACATGGTACAAATCTGTCGTTCTGTTTCTAGGCCGTCATTGAAAATAAGAATTTGTTCTTTAACTGACTTGCCTAGTTAAATAAAGGTAAAAAAATTCACAATACAACTTTTATTCCACTCAAATGGGCATGATCTTTTTCACATTTTTCCTGTCAATTGTTGAAAAAGTTAAAGCTACAATCTTTAGTTGCTACATCAATTTTTGGACATATAACTTAATGATATAACCTACAAATTGAATAAACGGCATTGATTCTTCAACATAAATGATAAATGCCTAATGAGCTTATTTCAAATATAAGCTTATTATACTCTGTAAACAAAGTAATTATAAACAAACACTGTATAGCCTCAAAACAGGGTTAACACTGGAATTTTGATATTATGGATGGTCAGTCATTGCATACATAGCTCTCGCTTTGAATTTGAGAGAGGTTACATTTCTCCAAGCCCATCCTTCAGCTTTTTACCAAAACACAGGCAGGGTGGCCACTTTGTTATTGTTTCAATTAAGGATTGCAGCTTTAACTTGGTCATCAGTTCATTTTACATATGTAATGTATGGTCATTTTAGTGCCAGATGATAGCCTCATCATTGCATCATTGCATAATATGTAGATGCCACTTATCTAAGTGCTACATCACAGAAAGATCACAGAAAGATCATTTTATCTGAATCTGAAGATTGGTGATAATGAAAGACAACGGCTGTCTCTTTTCTGTACTTTACAGACATTTGTCAGTCTCTTGTTATCACAAAATGGTTCAAATGCATATGCATATGCTTTGCAGTAGTTGCTTCTTTGAAATGAGTACAGCAGAGTTTATATAGACTGTACATCCAATCAATTATTATTATTACTACCTGGTTTTCAGTTGGAACTAAGAAGACTGACTGAAGGGGGAAAGAGTTGAATTCACACCATATTACTTTTCCCTCTCCAGCCATAACAAATCAGAGAGTAATTTTTTATTTTACCTTTATTTTATTAGGCAAGTCAGTTAAGAACAAATTTGTATTTTCAATGACGGCCTGCTTGTTCAGGGGCAGAACAACAGATTCATACCTTGTCAGCTCGGGGATTTGAACTTGCAACCTTTCGGTTACTAGTCCAACACTCTAACCACTAGGCTACGCTGAAGACTATTGGGACACAGCCTTGCACTTGATGTCATTCCAAGTCAATGAATGCTTCAGGAGACCTTTGTAGAGAGTACAGATGAGTAGTATGTATGGACTGGATTGTTTTGATTCGTTTTTTAGGCTGTTGTGTTTGTGTGTGCGAGTGTACAGATATTCGGGGGTCTGGTGTGGATCCTGGTGGCATCCACCCATGTAAAGCCAGGGAACTCACAGGGCTGTTTGTGTCTGTGTTCTGCTTCATTATGACCTTCCTCTGGCTCGTCATCTTCGCCACCAGAGGACACAAAAACAAGGGCGGATGGGTGGCAGCGGTTATTGTTAGCCAGAAATTATTTTTGATAATGATATAACAATGGTTGCATCCAACCCCAAACTTAACCCTAGCACTACAGAAACTCAATCAGAGAATGGATATAGTTCCCACTGTTAACAATAAGTGTGACATATCTGCTTTTAGTCACATGTACTACCTATAGAAAGCAACCTAGTCCCTCTGATGATACAGCTATTGTAATTCTTTACAATACATCTACAGATTTTCAATGAAAGCCAAGGAACTTGAGCTATAAGATAATTCAATAGAGACATTTACGTTGTTTTTTTTACATATCACTCATGACCAAAAAAATAATCCTATCTGTATCTACAAATAAAGACAAACAATAATGAGAAGACTTAATATCAGATATACTAGTAGTAACACCCCCAGGTGGTGGAGAGGTCACATGACACAATGCACCTGTCATGTGTAGGGTTGCAAATGGAAGGTATATTACCAGTAAACTACCAGAATTGTGGTAACGTTCACAGTTTATTAGGAATTTATAAGGTGACATCTACTGGCCTTTTTTGGGTACTTCAGATTATCACAGGTGTCTATAATCATATCTGGTCCTCTGTGGCCTTATCACATTTAAAATATGAAATAATTAAATAAGATGATTTAAAATATATAGAATGACAAAGCTGTAAAACATGACATGGTTTTAGCAGTGCCGGTATATCTACTCTACCCATGGGTCTTTTGTATTGGGTTTAGGACTCCCGAGTGGCACAGCGGTCTAAGGCACTGCAACTCAGTGCTAGAGGCGTCACTACAGACCCTGGTTTGATTCCAGGCTGTATCACAACTGGCCGTGATTGGGAGTCCCATAGGGCGGCACACAAGTGGCCCAGCGTTGTCCGTGTTAGGCCGGGCTATGTCGTCATTGTAAATAAGAATTTGTTCTTAACTGACTTGCCTAGTTAAATAAATGTTAAATAAGAAATTATATTGAACCATATGGAAAAGTGAATAGCTTCATCAATTGATAGTGACAAAATTAGGTTACTTCCCCTTGGCTATAGGTTGTAGTTCAGCCTCTGAATGTCAAAGAAATGAAACGTTGATATCCTGTTGCAACCTGGTCTAAGAGCATTTCATATTATTCTGTACGTAAATCCGAAACACCCCATTTAGTATTATATGTTACGTTTGTAGGATGGTTGGTCGGGGTGGATGGGTGAGCGTTAGTGAGTCAGTGAGCTAGCTAAATTCGTAACATATCATACGTTTTGCAAATTAGTAAACTATCATACCTTCTGCAAATTCATAACATATTGTACGCTTTTCAAATTCGTAACATACAATATGAATTCTAATTAGTAACATATCATACGAAATTGGTGATGGACACCCAAAAATTAATACATACCATACAAAACCTAACATATCATACCGATTGGGGTGTCTCGGATTTGATGTTTGAAATGAATTATGCCTACTCAAATGTGTCTACTTTCAGCACCATGAGCGGTCCTTTTCCGATTTATTTGTGCCAAAAGTTTCAGGACCACAATGTAAATTACTCAAATCTGGCTTTTTGTGAGGTCAATAACTCTGATAAATACATCATGGACAATAAACATGTTTTTAAAGCTATCAAAGTTGACCTCCGGTCCTCATCTTCACACTCTCCTTCTCAAACTGAATAGAACATAGGCTATAGGCTAATCCGCATGCAAGATTTACTGGACTAGGCCTAATAGTCCAAAAATAGGCCACCAATCCCGTAGAGATTAAACGTGTAAAAGAGTAGTGTGCAGAAGAAGAATAAAAAAGTATGACGAAGATGTAAAGTCCCAACCAATTACCAAAGTCACCATAGATTTTTCTGTAAATTACTGGTAGCTTTGAAACCCTAGTCCTGTGCTACCCTACACTTTCAGCTGAAAGAGTTTACTACTTTGTTTGAATCCTACCATAATATCCACCACCAAGTTCAAGGCAAATTCAAAATCACATGAATAGAACATTATTGAAATGCCTGTCCGGCTTAAGACAGATGGCACTATTGGTAGGATCTCTTCTTTGGAGAACTTCTTGTGTGAATTAATGCTTCTTCATACTTCAAACCAAGAGAGACTCCCTGCCACACACACACACACAATTATTTATCATTTGTAACTTGACTACAGGGGCCATTAAAAGAGAATAATTATACACATTAACAGTCAGATTATAGTCAAGGAGAGATAACATGGAAAGCCAGAGTACGGTAAAGTATGGCAGAACTTAATACTTTGTGTTTACCAAGTCATTCACTGTTAAAAGCACTAGTTCTTTGAAGCCATTTTCTTGGTGCATTGTTACCACTGAGTTTCGTTTTCATGTTTGTAAAATGTGGCGAATATGTTAGAAGTGGCATACTGGAAGTGTAGGCCGAAATCCCTGAAAAGCTAAAACATCAAGAGCCTCCGGAGCGAGCGACAGACAGACGCTGAGGAGAAATGGTATACACAAACAATCACAACTGTGATCTTAGCATAAAATGTCCCGACAGCTCTTTCAAAAGCAATACTTCACAACACAAACCATTTTGGAGAGTTTCAATGTTTAATTTTCAGCAATGTCACATGAACAAGTGATTTTGAAACAACACTATTCTTACAGAGCCTAAAAGATGCACTGGTTGAATTAAACTGTTTAGATGGGAAACTCTTTTGGGAGTATTTCACAACCTTTGGTGAAATACTAAGTCATGATGCTATACATATGCATACAGTAAATGTCTCGGTTTGATGATGTTATTTCCACTGGGGTCCAATCTTACGAGTCGTATGATGCCTGAGAGACAGGCTTCCTTCCTAGTAACACTCTCAACCCAACAACCTGAACCCAGCCAAACATCGCCCCAACCTATCTCAACCGGTCCATAGGGCGGGTCTACTGTTATGGTTGTGTTGTGGTCACCAGATGGTCCTCTTGAGCCCGGCCCAGACAGAGCGTTTCATGCCCTGAGAGGCACGGACGTCGTCCCAGTTGAGCCGCGTGTTGGGGATCTCCTCCTCAGGTTCAGGGTCGGGTCGCACACCCTTCTTAGGGGTGGCCACGATGAGGGGCAGGGGCCCGCGCTCCGGCTGAAACTCTACCACGTGGAGCTGCTTCTTTTCAGCCAGGGACTGGTGGGTCTCCTACACAGAGAGAAGGGAAGAGGGTTAGTCTAAAGCAGTGTCTGTGTGCGTGTGTTTAGAGCTTGTCTATGTTTTTGCAGGAAGATTTCCTGCGATTGGCCAGAGCCAGCAGGTCTCCCTGACGATGTTGACAACGGCTCACCTGATTAGCCAGTCCGGTGAACAGAGCCCTGGTGATGTTAAGCAGGTTGACGGAGCCCTCTACCTTGGCGTACATGTCCTCTATACCAATCAGCTTACCGATGGTGATGACCGCACGGTGACAGTGTAGTCCGTAACCTAGAGAGAGACAGACTAGTCAGACTAGTAGCCAACCTCCATGCCTATCACGGTGTTGTCAATGACTCTTCCATTGCAAACAAATGACATTCACAGAAGCACATATACTCATAGACATGAAAAACATGCACGGTTAAGATTATTAACTGACACCAAACTAATCTCTGATAAGTGATATATTTAGGAGAGGTTGTGCCTACATCGCTTGAGTCTAAGACTGGGGAACAGACACTAACACTAGTGTTGTGAGTGAGGACAAAGGTCTGAGTGGATACTACTCCAAAAGCCAGTGTCACAACTACACTGGAGTTTCATAATCCTTTACACAAGACCCCAACTGCCTCTTAGGCGGTTTACATGACAGGGCGTAAATGAGAGAGATGTGTGGGTTCCTTTGTGTGAGTGAATAGATTTGTGACTGTGTCTATGTGAACAGTATCAGAGAGACTGTGTGTGTTTGTGTATAGGGTATGAGAGCAGCATTGTCATGGTATCATTTCTCAGTGCACTGTCAGTTCAACTCTCATCAACTTGTTGCTCTTTTAGGTGGAACACATTCTGTTAGGGGCAGCCCTGAACACCACCCCCCCTCTCTCTACTATACCTTTATGCTGTTTCTTCATGAGTAGGGTAGTCCTCTTGAAAGTGGAATTGATATCATGGTAAACTGTTAAAAACAGAAGAAACAAACCATCAAAGTCAACCCAGCTGTCAGTTCATCCCAGCCTGTCCTGGACTTTACCTCTTGCCAAAAAAAGTGCACTAAGTAGTGAATAGGGGCATTTTCTGATTTCTCCTGATTAGGGTTGTAAAACTACCAGTGACTATCGCTAATTTGGTAATTAACAAGTAATTTATGGTAACATTGGTAATTTATACTTGAATAACTGCCTAATTAATTTTAAAAAGCATCTAATCAACAAAGGATTTTTAAAAAATTAACTCTGCAACTCTTCCAATTATTGACTGTTTTTATGTCAAAACATTGCAACAAATACATATTAACATAGTATAGATTATAGAAGTTTGTAAAAACAAATAAAGGATATTTCATGCTGAAACCCTCATACACCAATGGTATTCACTAAGTTGATGGTTTATATTTAAGATCATGTTTTACAGCTTTGTCATTCATTTTTTTTGCAATCATCTTATTTGATTATTTTAGACATTTCATTTTATGTGATAATGTCAGACAGCGGGCCAGAGATAATTACAGACACCTGTGACAATCTGAAGTACCCAAAAAGGCCCCTAAATGCCAGGTGATAAAATACAATAAAAAAACTTGAAGATTACCGATAAACTTTCAAAGTTACCAGTAATATACCCTTTATTTGCAACCCTACTCCGGATGAACCTTGGATGGTGAGTCAGAGCCTTGAGCAAATGTAACTGTGTGGGTTAGTGACGGCAGTCAAAGAGCCAGCCTGTGTTAGACTGGGTCACGAACCCTGGTCACGAACCCATCACCCACAGAACAGAACATTTACAGTAGCTGCTGCAGTAGGTCTGGGCCTGTTAGGAACAGCCTCTTTCAGTGTGTGTGTGTGTGTGTGAGAGAGTGAGACACTCACAGACACAAACTTACAACAAGAGAAATATGCCCAAACCCCTAGAGCGAAAACACTTCTCTTTGATCTACCGATTTGTAGCAACAGCTCCTCTGCAGAAAGCCTTTAGCAACATGACTACCGTTGACATAGTTTGATTAGTCTATGCTGACGGAATAGCAAAGATATTATTTCAGCTCGCTCACTTGCAGTACAAGGGTTTGCATAGAACAAGCCTGGTTCGCTGTTCAGACAGTAAGCACAAAAACCATGTTAGCCAGAACAGACCCCTATTCAACAGCCCTGTGTCTGAATGGGCCAAGAGGAGATTGAGGAGTAAGAAGGATGAGCGAGGAAGCCTCAAACATTCTGATCTCACCCTCAAACTCAATGCACGCAGAGACCCTCCCACAAAAATAGTGACTTACTAGTGTGGTCGTTGTATCTCTCAATGTAGTACAAATAGTGTACTGCTCGGTTCTTTGCCTGTTATGGTAAGAAGACCATTGTCAGTGTATCCACATTTCAACACAGCCACTTCCATTAATGAACACGTACTGTATAACAGGGCTGCCCAACCCTCTTCCTGGAGATCTACAATCCTGTGGGTTTTCAGTCCAACCCTCTTCCTGGAGATCTACCATCCTGTGGGTTTTCAGTCCAATCCTCTTCCTGGAGATCTACCATCCTGTGGGTTTTCAGTCCAACCCTCTCCCTGGAGATCTACAGTCCTGTGGGTTTTCAGTCCAACCCTCTCCTGGAGATCTACCATCCTGTGGGTTTCAGTCCAATCTGAATCTAACACACCTGATTCTACTAATTAGCTGCTCAACAAGACGTTAACTAGCTGAATCAGATATGCTAAATTAGGGTTGGACTGAAAATCTACAGGACAGTAAATCTCCAGGAAGAGGGTTGGACTGAAAGCCTACAGGACAGTAAATCACCAGGAAGAGGGTTGGACTGAAAACCTACAGGACAGTAGATCTCCAGGAAGAGGGTTGGACTGAAAGCCTACAGGACAGTAAATCACCAGGAAGAGGGTTGGACTGAAAACCTACAGGACAGTAGATCTCCAGGAAGAGGGTTGGACTGAAAGCCTACAGGACAGTAAATCACCAGGAAGAGGGTTGGACTGAAAACCTACAGGACAGTAGATCTCCAGGAAGAGGGTTGGACTGAAAACCTACAGGACAGTAGATCTCCAGGAAGAGGGTTGGACTGAAAACCTACAGGACAGTAGATCTCCAGGAAGAGGGTTGGGCAGCCCTGCTGTAGAGTGCCAGTATGGGTATTTTCCAGGTAACAGGGAAACATTTTACCTTTCTCAGTGCAGTTTGACGGTCTGCCGCCTTACCCAAGGCAAAACCTGCAGGAGAAAAGATGGAAATAAGTATATAATAATCTTAAGAATAATGTTTTTGGTTTCATCCACATCAGCATCACTGCCTGTCATAGTATCCATATCTGATTGCTTTATGGTTCATCTTTTCATGCTGCTGTCACTTGATCTTTTTATTATTATATAATTAATTAAGCTGACAGCTTCTACAGATAAACCAGTCCCTTTCCAATCCATGAAAGACACTTCTGGCTCGCTCATCTGTCTCAGTGAACTGAAAGCTTTCGAGTGCCACACGGAGGAAAAAGTAGAGAGGCTTTGCAACCTGAGTGTAGCTAGCTCAGGAGTGGCCACCACTTCTCCCTGGAGCTACTCTTCAGCAGGGTTTTGGACTCACCTGCTGCCCCGTTCCCATTGCCAACAGCTACCAGGCAGCTGATGGACCTCTTCCGGCCCTCTTTGGCTGTCATGTTGAACACGCTCTTCACCTGTCAATAATAAAACTTGAAACTCAAACAACCACCACCAGGTTAAAATAGCTTAGACTGACCCCTAGAGGACAGTCTGAACCAAAAACACCCATTACTGCAGACCAGAACAATGTGAAACATGTATTTATGGGAGACAGAATGTCAGTGAATTCCATATCCATGCTATTATAAAACAGAGGATGGGCCCTGGGGCAGAACTAAAGGGAGGCAGGCCCCAGGTTCATTGGATTTGGTGATAAACGTATTCCCTCTCTTTGTAATTGCTTTCCTCCTAAAAGTCCTATGGAAAAAACAGACCAGAGTATAGTCAAACGAACAAAAATAATGCAGGTAGCACCTTATTAAACCTTTGGCTTTTTAAGAAGGATTGACCTTTCCTTCAAGGCCCCAGTCGCCAGTGTCCACTTTGTGTCCGATGTTTCGACTGAGTAAAGTTCCTGCCGGTGTCTGGAGATGGTCTGTGGGTTTGCTCCTGGGTAAACAGCCCATCTCATCCCTCCTAGACACCCTCTCAAGATTTAATTGCCTCCCATCGATCGGTATAGACAGACGAGTGCTGCCTTCCCTGTCCATTCACTATGTTCCCCTCCTTCCGGACAGATTTACGAGCTGCAGTGTGACATTGGAGGCAGCAGGGGGCAGTGTGAGCATATTTCAGAGCTACGGGTTAGCCATACATACAGCACTGGAGGAGAGACAACGGCTGCTCTACACACATTCACACCTGTAACACACAAACACATTGACATAGAACATACATTTAACACACACACACGGCAAACATACTGAGACAATATCCTCTGATATAGACCATCACTGCCACCATTTTCGGTTTTATTTATTCGCACCAAAGAAATTAAGTGAGACAAAACTGTACAGACCAAAAAATGAAACTGGTAAAGACGGTGCACAGGTGAGAAGCCCAAAAGGGTTTATAGGAAAACCACACCACAGATGCAAGTAAAACAAATAAAAGAGTGTGTTCGATCAGTTAAAACAAAGCAAATGAATTATAATTGTACATAATATAAGCAGTAAACAAGAATAAACATGTTTGATTATGTGTGTGTGCATGTGAGTGTGAGGTTACACGGAGGGAGTTTGTTTCCCTGGAGAAAAACTCCTGGCCCCTCCATGTGGTAGACTGGATGTGATACTAGTGTACTCCTGGGCTACCTACAGTACATCCAGAAAGTTTGAGTGTGTACAATAAGTGTCAGTGCTCTTCAGTGTGATGTGGAGGAGTTTGATGAGACATGAAGAAACCATGACAGCTTTCCCCCTTTCCGGTCAAACCCAGAAGAGGGAAAAATGAGTGGCAAGATGGGTAAGAGACTCTTTAGAGGTTAAAGAGACAGGATTAAAGAGAGACCAGTGAGAGATGAGATTGAGAGGCAGATACATACATAAGCTAGAGAGGGAAAACGAGAGGGAGGTATAGCATAATTATCATGCACACACTCCCCTCCCCCAACACACACCAAATCACATTGTATCCAGGCAGTATCACATGGGGTCGTGATTGGGAGTCCTATAGGCCGGCGCAGAATTGGCCCAGCGTCACCCGGGATTGTCCGTTATTGTAAATAAGAATTTGTTCTTAACCGTTTTGCCTAGTTAAATAAAAAGGTTAAAAGAATGTGCATCGTAAAACAGGCGTAGACTAACCGTGAAACGTTTATCTGCACACACGCACACAGCTTATTCACCCAGTCCTATAGCCTACCCCGTCCACTACTACTAGGTTACTAACCCCATCACACCCTAACCCATCCTACTAGTACCTTCATCCAATTCAATCTCTCCACTCTCTCCCTCCCCCCATGGGAGCTGGTACAGCTGGATAGTAAGAGATCCTCCCAGGGGTCACAGCAGTCACAGACAGAACTAGGACAGAACAGATGTAGAGCTGGTACCGGTCCAACAGAACTCTGCTCATAACTCAACAACACCGACTTCAGAAGTTCCCCGTTGTGCCCCCTGTCTAGGTGGGTTATGAGCCTTTGCGGGCCAGCTGTTCCCTATGTGACAGGGAACTGCCAGTGGCCAGCCAGAGAGACATAACCCCACTGCAGATCCTGTCTGTTTGAAGGTAGGCAGGTAGGCGTGTATGTGTGTGCACGTGAGAGAGAAAGAGCTCTCATTACAGCAATACATTAAAAGCATTATAAGCCTGCTAAAAACCCAACAAAAAGGAGGAAACCATAACAGCTGGGTATTCCACTATAAAAACATGACTCCCAATGTGAATGTGTTTAGACCCACAGAGAGGGAGGGAGAGAGAAAGAGAGCGAGAGAGGGGGGAATAGCAAGAAAGAGAGTCAGACAACGAGAGCTCCAGTTGCAAGCTAATGTATTGGCAGTGTCGTTAAGCCACTTTGCCATTATATTCTTGTTGCCATTTGCTGCTTATTACGAAGTCGCAGAGAACTGTTTTCTATTCACCCGGATACAATTAGGAACCAACATTGTCTCTAGAACCCTCATACTTATTTAACTCGAGATAGCGGGTGCCCTGGCAAATTGCATCGCAGAAAACATAATTGCAATAGTTAAACATGCATGAAGTCATAAAATGAAAGTTGCCAGTGCAATGCGAGGCAGAGAGGGAGAGTTGGGAAGTGATATCTTAGAGGAGCTGGTGCTGAGTGTCATGGCGGGACTCATCAGTGGTGTTTTAGGGAAACTTTACTGTTTACTGTTTAAGAACCAAAATGGAAGCAAACTATTGGAGAGTTTCTATTGGACAAATTCAGGTAGGTCCTACCCGTTTCGTTTGCTTCCATTTAAAAAACATTTTGCAAAAGAATCGGTGGATTGAATACATCCCTGGACTGTGGAGGAAGATTTAACTCAACTCTGCTGCTATGTGTTGATTAAGCCCGAGGAGGTGTGGTATATGGCCATTATAAGGGCTGTTCTTAGGAACGACGCAATGCGGAGTTCCTGGATAAAGCCCTTAGCCGTGGTATATTGGCCATATATCACAAACCCGAGGTGCCTTATTGCTATTATAAACTGGTTACCAATGTAATAAGAGCAGTAAAAACACATTTTGTCATACCTGTGTTATACGGTCTGATATACCACAGCTTTCAGCCAATCAGCATTCAGGGCTCGAATCGCCCAGTTTATAATTAACAATATAGTACTATAAACAGTGAGCCATGTTGGCTGGCACAGGACTAATGGACCACACACAGTACACCACTTCACTATGTGCATACTGGAGAATCACTGAGCTACTGTATGGAATGGATTAACACAAAGCACACATTCCATTCTACTGCAAGAGTGGTGCATCTTTTAAAACAAATCTTTGACTTTTGGGGATACTTTGAAGGTTGTGTAGCTAGTAGTTATACAATACATCCGTAATGGTATTCATCCCCTTTTAATGAAATGAGTTGTGAGAGGCCTGAGTCTCCGTGCCATTGGAGCCAGGCCATCTCCTATGGAAGTGCACTCTCCTGTCCCAACCCACTGACTAACTAATGACATGGTGCTATTGTCCTTGGGAAGAAATCCTCCCCCTTTCCAGGAAGCATTTCATATAATTCATGTATATTTATAGGGAGATAGAACTCATAAACTGATCCGTCAGTTTCCGGGGGACACGAGTGTCTGTGGCTTTGTATTATTTATGTAAAGAGGAGCACATGCAGAGGCTGGGGAGGATTATCAGTACAATGAATGCAGGACATATTTAATTAGTTGATTGCTGCAGGCCTGGGTCAATGCTGACCGCATTACGATATATGACAGCTGGGCACTGGGCCCAACACATGCCCAACCTCTGAATACAGCTGTCATAATGCTGTCTAAACAGAATGAACGACAAACAGCAACAAAACAGAACAGTAGGCCGACATTGACCTCAAAGGCCATTCCAGCAAAATCTCTTACGCAAGAGAAACATCCATTGAGTTCCTTCACATCCCCTCATTTCTCTCCTTTCATCTTAACTGTTTATTTTCCCAACACTTTTCCCTCTCTGTCTCCAAGTCAATAGAAATCTATAGCGGTACCTTTATGTTGAAGAAGATGGTAAATACTGTACAGGCAATGAGTGCGTTAATCAGCCTGCCAGGCTTTGAGGGGAATGTCAAGTACTCAGCCTAATGTTCAGATTCAAAATAAATATCACCACCATGTTAAGAAAACAATCACAGCATTGCTCCATCTCGGAGAAACAGAGATATAGGGACATCGCCGCTCTGGACTTCATCCAAATGCCTCATCCGCCAACTAAACATCTGCCAGGTGGCTTGCTACACCAGTCAGCCGCTTACTGGTCAATCACAGCTCAGGGACATGATTGACAGATTGGAAAAGGGAGGTGTGTGAAACCTGGTCAGGCAGTAGTGTCTTTAGAACAGAACAAACACATAGATGTGGTAAAGGAGACAATGGAACGCAGAGGTTGAACAGATTGGCACACATTCAACAAACCTGATCTAACAAAGTGGATATTCATCAAATCCGTATTGATTTCTCTATTATAACAAGCCCACAATGTGCTTAGGTTTTGCTACATAACATAACACTTTTCAGGTTTAGAAGAAGTGACTGGTAATGCTAACTCCCGTTCGTATAAGATGGTAGCATAGCTAGCATAAAGAAATCATTGATGGTAGTCAAAGTTGTTTTCAACTGTAATGCAGTTAATTGGCAACAATGACATGAACATGTGTTGGGGTTGACATCCATACAAGAATAATACTCTGATTTTTTTACCTCAACATAGTGAAAAATACACATATAAACAATAGCCTAAAATGTAGACATTTTTTCTGGGGGGCAATGAGGAGACTCTATCTTTGCCCCACGTCTCTTTACCTCCAGCGTTTCCATGGCAAATTCCATTGTTTTGGTTGAGTTCAATTGACCTCTTTACCGCATCTATTAGTGGCTCAAGGGTCACGGAGATGATCTAATGTGGACTGTAGCATCATGCTGAGAGTAGGGGGTCTAGCACTCACTTTGGGAAAAAGAGAAGGAGAGGGAGTACAACGGAGAGGACTGAAATGGAGAGGACTGCAGCATTCTCAGACCCATGTTATCCATCTTAAACCTGATACCCGCAGACATTTCAAACGGCAACTTGACCCTCAAAAACAATCCAAAATGCATTATGCACCTTAACTCGGGGATGAAAAATTTAAATGGCAACCAATTCGTCTACCCCTTAAGAATCACTGTGGAATTACACAGTAAAAAGGAAATGCGGTGCAGGTCCATTGCGGCAGGTCATCTTATCTGAATATTTTCTGAAAAAACGGCTCAAAAACAGCCAGATTGATCTGATCCTGAATTGCAAAAAAAGAGGATTACAGAATGCGGATCATTCAAATTTTGAAAACCTGGGTCTAGGGATGTGATACACAGAGCTACTGAAGTCCACCCCAAGGCATAAAGCCATTGTAATAAAGTCAATTTATACTCTGATCCATACCAAAGTATTATGCTCACAGAATGCGCATTTTCTGTGCTTTGAACACCTTGCCATCGACTGGACAGTTTATGGTACTACTTCTACACTGTCACTGGGAAACAGCGATGAGTAAACCACATAAAGGTAGCTAGATTAAAAATAGAGCCTGCATACATCCCTTATAAATACACATTTGACACTCCTCATTATAACAACTGACCTTATATCCATACTGCCGTCAATTTTACTTAATGAACCTTTATACCAAATCCCATTCTTCAGCTCTTTTGAAAAACTCTATGGATGGTCCCTGTTTGTTTGGGCCCTCCACAACATCAATTTTTATTAAATTAGCCTAAATGGAAAGACTATCATTACCATGAGATCTCTTCCGACTGGATGGGAAAGCTAAACGTAACCCTGAATCTCTGTAGCCCCTCTTCTTTCTCTCTGCCACATAATGAGGATTGATGATGATGGCGAGGAGTTTGTTTTGGGTGACGGTTGGCTTGTTAATCTGTTTATCAAAGTGTTTTGTAATCGACTACGTCTATATTCCAATATGCTCTCAGAGGGGTGCCCCTGATAACAACGTGTTAGTAATATCCATATCGCCACCATATTCATATCACCGTACTTTCCTCCATTTACCAAAATAGAAAACGACATCATTTCCTCAGTTAGGTGGGTTGAGTTGCAGTGAGACCTCGGTGTTGACAACATGGCTATGCCTACAGTCTCTCTCATGCAACCATGGCATAGAACAGTCCTTTGGGAGACAGAGAGCATGCAAGTGGAATCATGTTATGCTCTATGTTTGGAGGGTGGAAGGTGGGTTGACATTTCATGTAGCCCCCCCCAACCAACCTTCAGTTTGTGCCCGAGTAGGAGTGATGCATGTCGAGGTGAGACGTATCGGTGAGTGTAAACATACGATTCATTTGCCCTTTTTCCACACTGCGTCTAATACACTGACTATAGCATGACTGTGGTTTGTGTGCGTGCGCTCCAAGGTCGTATCCTCTCCTGTTCATCTCTGCGTCTTAGCCCGGTGAGTTCAGCCGTGGGTCATGTTCTTCGATCAGGGAGGTTCAGAGGCCCGTCGGCACCCAGCTCCTCAACTGGGTGCTGTTCCTCACCGAGCAAGGAGGTACGGCAAGCAGCAGAGGACACTCAAGACAGACTCCAAGCCAGCCTCCACGGATCAAACCCAGCTCTCCCAAGTCCCGGGAACATCAACCATCAAAGGGATCCCATCCACTTTTCTTCAAAGCCACCAAATAGCACTACGCTACTGCATTGTGTCTGCCCTGCTTTTTCAAAACGACACTTTGCTAGATACGCCGACATACCCTTTTGGGCTGGGTTAATACCATGGTAACCGATTCCAACATTTTGGGTTAGTATTTGAAGAGCACTCACCTCGATCACTCGGGAGTCAAAGTCATCGTAAGTCTCTAAAAGAAAAGAAAGGAAAATAAGTTAGTAAAAAACAGAGTAACATGGAGGTAAAAAGTGACTTCCAGTGGCATGACATGTTAACCCAGGTTACAATAAACATTTTATATGACCTTTATGAGAATAACTATTTGGACTGATAAAGTCCCTGTTTCCCCAATGTGAATACCTCTGATTGTATACTGTTAAACTGCAACATCACCTTCTATCAGACACTAAACATGACAAGGTTCACCTGTGCTGATTGGGTTTATGAGGTAAATTCAATCCAAACAAATTAGCCTTAGATTACATGTGTAATAGGAGCCACAGAAGCAACTCAGAGCTGATCAAAGCAAATTAGCAGTCTGCTTTTAGGGAGACAAATAAAGGGGTGATGAGGCAGACTTCTCAGAGGGAGAGGGGAAAGGGTTTATTGACTTATTTGATGGCATGGGTAAATCGGACTTGCTTATTAGTGTACTCCATCGCTAAAACAGTAGAGAATGTCTGTGGTAAACCCATAGAAATCCAAAACAAATTGTTAACAAACACATGACGTTCACTACATGGGGCTAGTTTAAATGGAAGGTTTTACAGTAGGTCACCATAAGAGGATTCATTTTTCCACTTTTGATGGGAGGTAAATAATTCCAGTAAGGTAAATCTGTCAGTGATTTAGCTCAGGTTTGCCAACAGCAACGTGTCAGTCATTCCCTCAATACTCTAACAAGGGATTCTAACAGAGACAGGCGGCGACAGGACATTTCCTGGATTTAAGAGCGGGGCTTGGTGAAGGTATCTGTGAGGAGGTGGGGTAACCCTAGCATGAGAAAGAGGAGGATGAAGGTCAAAGGTCAAGCATTCCCAGCTCCTATCCAGAGCTGTGATTTAGGCACCCGTCCACACCATCGCATGGTAATCCATCACTGTGGTGACTAGCAGACAGAGAGAGCGCAATCGGAAGGCAGGAAATGTAATAACCAACCCAGAAGAGTGGAGGAAATAAATATACACTACCCGTTAAAAAAGTTTGGGATCACTTAGAAATGTCCTTGATTTGAAAGAAAAGCACATTTTTTGTCCATTAAAATATCAAATTTATCAGAAATACATTGTAGGGGGATCACGTGACCCTTGAACGAGATGGCCGCATGAACTAAGAGCTCTGCACAAGTAGTTTCCAATTCCTAATCTTACCTCCACTCCAAGTTCACACTCATTTAGCTTTAGTAAGAAAAAGTCATGGCGGCTACAAAAGGCGACACTACAGGTGACATTTTTACCCGGACTCAAGTATTAGCGACGGAAAAGGCCTCCAAGAAGAAGCTAGCTTCAGAAAAAACTAGCGCCATTAGACAGGAGCAAAAGAACCCGCTCCCCCACGAGGCACAACGAATGCCAACCTCGCACTCTGTCGAAGACATCCTTTCTGAGTTGAGATCCCGACGTACAGAACTAAACACCAAATTAGATGCCATTAACTCTCAGCTCAGTGCGATAGGGGGCAAGGTGACAATCCTGTAAAACGCTTTGCCTGACATCAACAACAAGATAAACGCAGGGCGCCTGGACGAGGCAGAGGGGCGAATCCTATCCATGGAAAACTTATTGACAGATGCCATGGAAACAATAGCATATGCTAAAAAGAAAATCGAGCATCTGGAAGAGAAAACAGAGGACCTGGAAAACAGGGGCGAAGGAATAATTGTGTTCTATTCAATCTGGGCGAAAAAGAAGAGGGAAACATGCCACTGATCCGCTACCTGCAAGACAAACTTCCAGAGTGGCTCCACCTGCCCACCGACAGGCCCATAGAACTTGAGAGAGCTCACTGAGCACTGAGGCCCCCACCAGCAGCCAGACAACCACCGCGCCCAATCACCATACGTTTCCTGAGATTCACCGACAAGGAACGAGTCCTACAGGCGGCGAAAAACAACACCATCACAGTGGGAAACGCCAAACTCGCTTTACACCAGGACCTGTCAGCTGGAATACGCCGAAAGCGCCGAGAATTTGAAGTGAAGAAATACTCCATTGACCGAGGCATCTTCAGGGGATTCAAATACCCAAACGAGCTCAGGATTATTATTATTATTAGATTATTATTTTATGTACACCATTTATTTTCCTATTATGTGAACGCAGCTGTAATTACTATCCACTTTTACCCAGCGATGACTTGCACTAAAGTTCGATTACTGCTCGATGACGATGACTAGTACCTTAAATCTATTGACATGGAACTGCCATGGTCTAGGGCATGCAATAAAACGAAAAAAGATACTATGTGCTCTAAAAAAGGAAAAAGCAGACATTGCGCTATCACAAGAGACACCTCTGTGATGCTGAACATGCCAAACTCCGCAGAGCTTGGGTGGGACAGGTGTATTTCTCATCTTTCAAATCAAACAGTAGAGGCACAGCCATACTTATCCATAAAAATGTTCCATTCATAATTGACAAAAACATATCTGATCCGGAGGGGAGATTTATTTTGATAACTGGGTCACTATATGGTCAACCAATTACTATATTAAACATATACGCCCCTAACACAGATACTCCTGCCTTCATGTCAAAAATTATAACCCTGTTCAATGAGCATTGTGTCTCCTTTGGCGTGGTGGCCGGAGATTTTAATTGTACCCTTAACCCAACCCTAGACAAATCATCTCAAGTCCCCACCACAAATCCTAGATCTGCAAAGATGTTGAACTCTCTTACTAAAGAGATGGGACTGATAGATATCTGGAGAGAGAATAATAGCTCATCTATGGACTATACATACTACTCTAATGTCCATAACACCTACTCCCGTATAGATTACATTTTTATCCCAAAGAGTTTCATAAATTCAGCCACTTGTACAATCGGACCAATAGCACTTTCAGATCACGCCTTTGTCCACCTCCGCTTTGACCTCTGCAAAAACATCCCGAGGTCAAAGAGCTGGAAATTCAACACCTCCATGCTATCAAATGACGAGTTCCATACATTGGTAACTACATGGATAGACAACTACACACAAGACAATAAAGATTCTCCTGTTTCTCCGGCCACAATGTGGGACGCTGCTAAAGCCACACTAAGAGGTCATCTAATTGCATATGCTTCCTCTAAGAAAAAAGCAATGGAAGCACACATGCTAGATCTTGAGAGGGAGCTGGAATGCTGTGAAAAAATACATAAACAATCCCTAGACAGCACCTCCTGGAGTCATCTTAAAGCAGCCAAAGCCAAACTGAATTTGGACTACACTCGGGAGATAAATAAAAAAGTTTTCTTTACTAAACAGAAATACCATGAGTATAGCAATAGGCCCAGTAGATTGCTTGCTTACCAATTAAAAAAGGTGCAGTCAGAGCGTACAATCATGGCTATCCGAACAGCAGAGGACGAGGTCACATATGACCCAAAAAAGATCAATTTAACTTTTCATGATTTTTACTGCAAACTATATACCTCTGAGAGAAAACACACAGAGGCAGAACTCCACTCTTTCCTAGAGGGAATCTCGCTACCTAAACTATGAGAGACCGACCAGGAAGATCTCAACTCCCCCTTCACTCCTGAGGAGATCCTGGAGGCAATTACCTCCATGCCACCTAATAAGTCCCCAGGCCCAGATGGATTCCCCAGAGAGTTCTACAAAGCTTTTTGGCCCCAGCTCAGCCCTATCTTCATGCCAATGCTGGAGGATTTTTGCAAAAACTGAGTTCTCCCAGACTCAATGCACACAGCTCGCATTATAGTGTTGCTAAAAAAGGACAAGGACCCCCTATCCTGCTCGTCCTTCCGGCCCATAAGCTTGTTGGATTTCGACTATAAAATAATTACCAAATTGCTCAACACTCTTCTTCCCAAAATAATAAAAGCGGACCAAACTGGATTTATTAGAGACAGATACTCTTCTGATAACATTCGCCGTCTTTTTGATATTATTGATCAAGTAAACGCACAAAAGACCCCTGTCCTGCTGGCTTCACTGGATGCTGAGAAGGCGTTTGACAGGATGGAGTGGAGCTTTCTGTTTTCAGTCTTAGAAAAGTTCAATATGGGCCCAAATTTTATTAAAAATGGATCAAATCACTATACTCTCATCCAAATGCCATGGTGACTACTAATGGACTGAACTCTGACAGATTCCCTCTGGAACGGAGCACAAGACAAGGGTGCTCGCTGTCCCCGCTGCTCTACTTGTTGGGGGCGGAGCCTCTGGCAGAGCTGATAAGGAGAAATCCAAGTATTATGGGTGTTTCTGCAGGTGACCTGCAGCACAAGATTTCGCTTTACGCGGATGATGTCTTGCTCTACATATCCAACCCTGAGAAATCCCTCCCTCTCATTTTAGACACAATTGCTCAGTATGGCAAGTTTTCAGGTTATAAGATCAATTTGAACAAATCCACTGTCTGCCCTCTCAATATTACACTCACCAGCTCTATGAAGACACTTTGTCCTTTCCAATGGAAAACACAGGGGTTTCAATACCTCGGGATCTTCATAACACCAGATCTGAATAGCCTTTTTAAGGAAAATTATCTTCCACTCCTGGATCGAATCAAGAACGATCTCCAAACCTGGATCTCCCTCCCAATTAGCGTAGTAGGAAGAATTAATGTAATCCGTATGAACGTCCTCCCTAGACTGAACTACTTATTTCAGATGCTCCCATGCTATCTCCCAGTTTCCTTCTTCAAAACAACTAACCAAAGCATCACCAAATTTATATGGGGCAATAAAAAACCTAGGATCAAGTTTTCCACTTTATCAAAAACCTGAATCTAAAGGTGGTCTTGCCCTTCCCTCCCTTCAACTGTACTACTGGTCTGCCCAAATCCGCAACATGCTAACATGGATCACAAACAGACAAGAGTCAACGTGGATTCAGATAGAAGCCCAATCCTGTGGTTCATTGCCCTTAAGCTCAATTATATTCATTAATAACTTTAGTGAAGTGGGCAACATAGCCAAAACCTTTGCGATTTACAGCACCCTACTAGCGTGGAGGGACTGTAAGAAATACCTGGGCATTTCCTCCCAAATATGTTCTCACTCGCCTAAAGTAGGCAACCCAGACTTGCCAAAAGCCCTGAGGGATGCCAACTTTAATCTTTGGCATACTCTAGGAATCAGGACCTTTTCAGACTTATTTCATCAGAAAACCACTACACTGAAATCCTTTCAAGAGCTCTGCAGTGAATTCGATGTGCCAAGATCCCATTTTTTTTTTAAATATCTTTAAATTAGACATGTAATTTCCTCATTTACCTCCAAGAGGAGGTTTAGAACTCAGTTGAATGAAGTTGAAACCCTTCTGGTCACAGCACAATCCATTAAAGGCAAAATATCTTACATCTATAGACTCCTTTCTGAGAAAGGAAGCTCCTCCTTTACTCCTTTGAAAATAATCTGGGAAAAGGACCTTGGTCTGACCATCAGTGATGAGTTATGGGCGGAGGTTTGCGACAGGGTATACTGCTCCTCTACCAGTGTAAAAATGAAAGAATCTAATTACACATTTTTGTACAAATTTTTATTATACTCCTTTGAGACTCCATAGAATGAAAACAGATATGTATCCTAACTGTAAAAGATGTACCTCTGAAAGTGGAACCTATATGCATGTATTTTGGAGCTGTAGGGAGATGGCCAGATTCTGGCAATCTGTACATACTGCTGCACAGAAAATACTAGAGGTACAGTTTGATATGACCCCGTGTATCTATCTTCTTAATGCCCAGCAGGACTTTGTTCTTGATCCTGACAGAGAAAATTTGCTTATGACTATTACATACTTTGCTAAGAAATGTATTCTTCTATTGTGGGCCTCTAATACCCCCCTACATTTAAAATGTGGATTGACCAGATTGTTGACTTTCTTCCTCTTGAAAAGCTCACTTATGACCTCCACAAGAGACAGCCCAAGTTTGATAGACTCTGGTCTCCACTATTCGACTATATTTAAAACTGGACAGAGTGAACGGGGTGACTAGGGAAATGCGCAGATACATTTTGTGTAAGGTACTGTAAAACCTAAAAACGAATTATTGGCCCGTCGTCTCAGAGAATGCTTGAAATAGCTGATAAGAACCTTGATAGTGCTGCTGCAAGTGGTATGTTTTTTTGTGTGTTTTTATTTTAATTTAGTTTTTGAGTATATGTGCGTATGTATGTACGTATGTATGTATATATATATATATGTACCAAGGAAAATATATAGATTAAGAAAAATAAATGCTTTTATTTGACTTTATCATTCATTTTAATTGTATTTTTATTTTTTCAAATGTATTATTATTTTTTGACTTTTTTTTTTTAAAGCCTGTCACATCTGTGAATGTGGAATGTGTTTTGTTGGTTGATTGAAAAACAATAAAACTTTAAATTGAAAAAAAGAAATACATTGTAGACATTGTTAATGTTGTATTTGACTACTGTTGCTGGAAATGGCAGATTTTTTTATGGAGTATCTACATAGGCGTAGAGGCCCATTATCAGCAACCATCACTCCTGTGTTCCAATGGCACGTTGTGTTAGCTAATCCAAGTTTAGCATTTTAAAATGCTAATTGATCATTAGAAAACCCTTTTACAATTATGTTAGCACAGCTGAAAAATGTTGTCCTGATTAAAGAAGCAATACAACAGGCCTGAGTAGTTGAGTATCTAGAGCATCAGCATTTGTGGGTTTGATTACAGGCTCAAAATGGCCAGAAACAAATAACTTTCTTCTGAAACTTGTCAGTCTTTTCTCGTTCTGAGAAATGATGGCTATTCCATGCGAGAAATAGCCAAGAAACTGAAGATCTCATACAACACGGTGTACTACTCCCTACACAGAAGAGCGCAAACTGGCCCTAACCAGAATAGAAAGAGTGCGAGGCCCCGGTCACAACTGAGCAAGAGGACAAGTACATTAGAGTGTCTGGTTTGAGAAACAGACACTTCATTGGTCCTCAACTGGCAGTTTTTTGATGATTTCATAGAAATATTGTTTTTATATAATGAATTTAAATGATCACGTTTTGGTTAGCCTTAGTGTTGGAGAGGGTTGGTGGGAGGGGAAGGGTCTCTAGTGGGAAAGAGACCGGTCAGTCTGTCTGGCCTTTCATTGTGTTTCGCTAGGCTCGGTTGGCTCTCAGGACGTCAAGCTGGAAACTGCTAGCTCCATGTGACATTTGCCCTTTCCAGACAGAGGTACGGGCTGTGCTCTCCCCAGTGGATTGAGCCTTTACCGTGTGGTGCAGCGTTTGAAAGGCACCGAGTTGTGGAGGCTGTTGGCATTTGGAGCTTTCAGAAGGAAAAGAGTGACCGAACCTGCCATTTCACTACCACCAGGGGTATTGATTACCAGAGCCGATAGAATGCTGGGAGAAATGGCCCAGTGTTGTGAATATGTCTGGCTGGAGGAATACGCTCGGTCATTACTATAGTACAGCTAGGCCAGAGGTGACGTATGGAAGCAAGTCAGAGTGTGTATGATGAATGCAGAGCTCTTTGCTTCAATAACATAGCAACAATATTCAATCTGATCCAAAGCAATGCTACTACACAATAATAGTGATTGATGTTTGATGGAAAAACAGACCTTCAAAGTGTGTGCACTAGGAATGTGCATCTTTCCCTTTTAAAACGATTCGATACGTATCTAGAAACATGGGCTTCCATACAATACAGGAACGATATGTTTTGGTTTGAAACGATTTGGTGTAAGTTGATCTGATTAGGGAAACGATTCAACATTTGTTGCATAAACGCATTCATTCTCCATTCGAAATGTAAATCTGCTGTTGATTGGAGCTCATGAGCTGGGCCTTTGTGCTGGATCTTTCTGAGCTGACGTGTGTGTGTGTGTGTGGGGGTGTGGCACTGAGCATCTACCACCCCACTGTCAGTTAGGGGGCAATGTTTGCCTTTTGCCCCCTCCGCACATACACTTTTGATCTGAAATCACCATCACCCATTATACATAGAACAACTTTGGATTTCACCCCCGTCTCATAATCGAATGGTTAAGACCGTTTGGAAGTTGACAGACTCGGAGTGAGTCTCTTCTTCCACTTTGACCATGCAGTGCAGGTAACAAAAGTGATCGCGGACCTCGCTACGGAATTATCAACTTTACCCTGTATATCTAAAAATGACCATATATACACACTGACAGTTTGGGTAGTTTTGCTTGAAACAATGGTGAACCTGAACAATCTAAATAAAATCTAATGTAAGGCCCGATCAGCATGTAGTCTACCAGATGAGAGTTGTGTCTCCAGCAGTAGCTTAGGTTACTTTTATTCAGGTAAATCACACATTTTCAATTGGCGCATTTAAAAAAAATTATAATAATACATGGTTGTCACTCAACTGTGGGGGTGTCTTTTCAGTGGCGGGGACTGGGAGACTAGTCAGGATCGAGGCAAAGATGAACGGAGAGATCCTTGATGAAAACCTGCTCCAGAGCTTAATATTGCGTGAGCCATTTTTACAAAGATTTGAATGCTGAACGTGCCTTCAGAAAGTAAGACCCCTTGACTTTTTTGTTGTTGTTGAATTTTACCCCCTTTTCTCCCCAATTTCGTGGTATCCAATTGCCAGTAGTTACTATCTTGTCTCATCGCTACAACTCCCGTACGGGCTCGGGAGAGACGAAGGTCGAAAGCCATGCGCCCTCCGAAACACAACCCAACCAAGCCGCACTGCTTCTTAACACAGCGCACATCCAACCCGGAAGCAAGCCGCACCAATGTGTCAAAGGAAACACCGTGCAGCTGGCGACCTGGTTAGCGTGCACTGCGCCCAGCCCGCCACAGGATTCGCTAGTGCGCGATGAGACAAGGATATCCCTACCGGCCAAACCCTCCCTAACCCGGACGACGCTAGGCCAATTGTGCGTCGACCCATGGACCTCCCGGTCGCGGCCGGCTGCGATAGAGCCTGGGCTCGAACCCAGAGTCTCTGGTGCCACAGCTAGCACTGCAATGCAGTGCCTTAGACCACTGCAACACCCGGGATAGGCCTCACCCCTTGACTTTTTACACAATTTATGTTACAGCCTTGTTCTAAAATTGATTCAATCGTTTTCGTTACACAATACCCCACAATGACAAAGCAAAAATAGTTTATTTTTATTTTTTTTAATTGCAAATTTATAAAAAAAATGTAAAACCCAGACATCACTTTCTTATACAGTACCAGTCAACGTTTGGACACCTACTCATTCCAGGGTTATTCTTTATTTTGACTATTTTCTACATTGTAGAATAATAGTGAAGATATCAAAACTATGGAAATAGCACATATGGAATCATGTAGTAACAAAAAAAGGGTTAAACAAATTAAAATATATTTTATATTTGAGATTCTTCAGAGTAGCCACCTTTTGCCTGGTGGTGCCACTCAAGGACATTCAGAGACTTGTCCCAAAGCCACTCATGCATTGTCTTGGCCGTGTGCTTACGGTCATTGTCATGTTGGAAGGTGAACAGTCCTGAGCTCTCTGGAGCAGGTTTTCATCAAGGATCTCTCTGTGCTCCGTTCATCTTTGCCTCGATCCTGACTAGTCTCCCAGTCCCCGCAACAGAAAAGACATCTCCACAGCATGATGCTCCCACCACGCTTCACCGTAGGGATGGTGCCAGGTTTTCTCCAGATGTGACGCTTGGCATTCAGGCCAAAGAGTTCAATCTTGGTTTCATCAGACCAGAGAATCTTGTTTCTCATGGTCGGAATCTTTAGGTGGCTTTTGGCAAACTCCAAGCGGGCTGTCGTTTGCTTTTACTGAGTGGCATTCGTCTGGCCACTCTACCATAAAGGCCTGATTGGTGGAGTGCTGCAGAGATGGTTGTCCTTCTGGAAGGTTCTCCCATCTCCACAGACGAACTTTAGAGCTCTGTCAAAGTGACCATCGGGTTCTTGGTCACCTCCTGGACCAAGGCCCTTCTCCCCCGATTGCACAGTTTGGGCGGGCAGCCAGCTCTAAGAAGAGTCTTGGTGGTTCCAAACTGCTTCCATTTAAGAATGATGGAGGCCACTGTGTTCTCTGGGACCTTTGATGGCGCAGACATTTTTTGGTACCCTTCCAAAGATCTTTGCCTCAACACAATCCTGTCTCGGAGCTCTACAGACAATTCCTTCAACCTCATGGCTTGATTTTTGATCTGACATGAACTGCCTACTGTGGGACATTATATAGACATGTGTGTGCCTTTCCAAATCATGTCCAATCAATTGAATTTACCACAGGTGGACTCCAATCAAGTTGTAGAAACATCAAGGATGACCAATGGAAACAGGATGCAGATGAGCTCAATTTCGAAATTGAGTCTCATAATAAAAGTGTCTGAAATGTTATATAAAAGTATTTCAGTATTACATTTTTTTTTCTTCTAATAACACATTTACAAAAAATTCAAAAAACCTGTTTTCGCTTTGTCATTATTGGGTATTGTGTGTAGATTGCGTATGATTTTTTTGGTATTTAATCCATTTTAGAATAAGGCTGTACCGTAACAAAATGTGGTAAAAGTCAAAGGGTCTGAATACTTTCCAAAGGCACTGTATGTGCCAGATCAGGAATAGGCCTACCTCTCGTTGCTCAGCGTGCAGTTTGACTAGGCTATTGGTATTTCCTGGGGTTGTTCAGCATGCATAATGACTTCTAGATCAATAACTGTCAACATAATGACATGCTTAGTTTGACACTGAAGGAGGGGACGCAGTCGTCACAGAAGATTAGGTATTTTCGGAAGGAAGAAAAAAAGTAATTTGAGCGAAAAACAGCCAATTCATAACATTTCATATATTTTCTTACCGATGCATGCTACATTTGGATCGCTCATATTTTAAACATTTGAACCGGGGACCAATGTGTATTGGGGAAATCGTTACATCCCTAATGTGTATGCTTTACACGCGCAGTACCTCCGTTGGGTCCAGGGTCAGGGGGCCCCAGACTGATGCCGCCCCAGGAGTTGCCAGTCCACCCTCGCTCCCTCTTCACCCTCATCTTCCTCCTGCGATCCCATTCGTCGCGCTGTCGCAGAAGCTCTGCCTGCAGTTCCTGTTGCTCTGACTCCCCGCGGCGAGACATGATCTGTATTGTCCCGCTCTTCAGGATGGGAGAGTTCAACCCCGGCCACAGGAACCCCCCGCGCCCTGAGAGAGAGACAGAGAGAGGGTAGGGGGTTTGTTATGGGAAGGAGCATTCATTTGTCCTAAACGCTCCACTACACTAACTCAACTCAAACGGAGCACTAACTTCAACTTTATTATACGTTACAGACTGTATAAAGAATAGTCTTCAGAGACAGACACAGGCGGGAGAAATGGGGCAATGATTACAGGGAGTAGACAGCACTTCAACCAGTGTGACGAGGTGCAGACAAAAATCACAAGAACATTGGAAGAGAAGTCACGCCTATTCTCTTCCAATGCGGTACTGATTACACAATTTTGTCACATCTGTAGGGTTTGATGGATTTGAACAGGGCCAGAAAAGAAAGAGGGAGACTGACTGGACCGCAGACAGCTCAGCAATAAAACACTCTCAATGAATTTCCACTTTTTAAACGGCACTGAGATAGATGAAAAGAGAAAGAGGACTAATCTGTTCATTATAAATTAATGTAATTAATTAAAATACTACTGGTAACAGATGAATAGTCTACTGCCCATTAGCATAAGGAAATTCAGATCAAACTTTAGCCACCAATATTCAAACTCGAATTCAGGTTTGGCCTTAAAGACAGAAATATATACATGATACCAACCAATCGTAGTGGGTTTACTCTTTCCCCAACAAAGTCAAATGTTTGGGTTACAGGGATATATAAATAACTATGAATTAAATAGATCTAAAACAATATATCCATCATACCCTCTCCGATATTCTGGCCTCGGTTCAGATCCTTCTTCATCTTCCTCTTGGTCCTCTTCCCTCGGCCCTTTCGAGCACCGGCACCAGTCTCTGCCAGAACTCCCCTCCAAAGCTCCTCTGCTGTCACTGCAATGATAACACACAGAAAGGGGAATTTAATTGCCAAATCTGACTAATCTGGCAACCTCAATGCAGCATCTTTGTCCAGAATATTGAAAACTATCGTCTTGCAAGAACAAAAAATGTTTTTCGACTTTAGTTTACAGAAGCAGCACAATCTCTCTGCAACAAGACTGGGATCGACCTCCAACAAAAGAGCCCAGAAATTCCAATCTGCATCTACAGTCATACACTAATCAAACCTGCTAGAGGGCCCTATGCATTCCAGCAAACAAACACCTGCTATTACTCAGAGAGCGAGAATGCTAGTTTGTTTTTCCCAAATAAAATCTATTTTCAGCCAGGCTGCTCGCTTCTCAAGGATTTAGAAGGAGATGCTCGGTGCCGCACAGAGAATCGATTAGGAGTTAATTAAAGCATGTGAAGGGAGATGTAACCAGTGTGTTTGAGAATTTAATGGAGCTTTCTACTACAGCAAAGCAACAAGGCACTAGGCCAATAAAAGCTATGATTGTCAAAGAGCCAAACCTTGCTTGAGGCTAAATCTCGTGTCCTCGCTGTGAGGAAAGTCTGAAAAGGGAGTCCTAGACCTAGATAGATAGTGTGGAAATTAATCCATTCTAGATCAACGCACTTAACAATACTACCGGTCAATCAAGAAAAACTAACCTGTGCTGGCAGCTTGGAGCGCTTCAATAGTCTCACTCCTGGGGTGCCAATGCACACCAACTTTGATGATTTTCCTCCATCTCTCCTTTTGGATGGCACAACCATGCTATAACAGATGCCAGTCATGCCACTACAGGGATGAGGTATACAAACAAGTTGAAAGGCACAAGAACAGGCCAGGCTTCCCTCTCAGTATGCAAGTTTGTTTTCCCTCACTTTGCCCATGGCAAGGAGACTTATTTGCTACAAGACTTAAAATAGGACGCAAACTAAAGCAGCTAACAGGCATACTGCATTTCTAATCCAGTAACGTTTGTTCAGAGACTAAATATAATCAAACATGAACTCTGAACAGTTCTGAACAGAGTTCTGAGTATTCAACAAAAAGATTCCAGCTCATCTCCAACAATGTCATGAACTAGTGAAAATATTATCTTCAAAGCACCAAGCCCTCGAGCAGAGGTCTGTTGAAAAGTTCATCACTCAGTGATACCTTTTCACAACAGTTCTTACATTGACACCATGTACAAGCAGAGGGACCCTGTTTTCCCTTCTCCCTTGATTCCTTCTCTGTGGCCAGTCAGTAAAGCTGGCCACTCAGATGTCTGACACCATTATGTGATTCTACAATTTAAAAAAAATATATATGCATCAGCAGCATCTGCTCTGCCACCAGCCAGTCAGTCAGCATCTTTCCTTCGCAGTAGTAATGATCCTGTGTTAGGCTGCCACGACCAGCTACTTTCCTTCGCAGTAGTAATGATCCTGTGTTAGGCTGCCAGCTACTTTGTTAGGCTGCCACGACCAGCTACTTTCCTTCGCAGTAGTAATGATCCTGTGTTAGGCTGCCACGACCAGCTACTTTCCTTCGCAGTAGTAATGATCCTGTGTTAGGCTGCCACGACCAGCTACTTTCCTTCGCAGTAGTAATGATCCTGTGTTAGGCTGCCACGACCAGCTACTTTCCTTCGCAGTAGTAATGATCCTGTGTTAGGCTGCTACTTTCCTTCGCAGTAGTAATGATCCTGTGTTAGGCTGCCACGACCAGCTACTTTCAGTAGTAATGATCCTGTGTTAGGCTGCCACGACCAGCTACTTTCCTTCGCAGTAGTAATGATCCTGTGTTAATGATCCTGTGTTAGGCTGCCACGACCAGCTACTTTCCCTGTGTTAGGCTGCAGTAGTAATGATCCTGTGTTAGGCTGCCACGACCAGCTACTTTCCTTCGCAGTAGTAATGATCCTGTGTTAGGCTGCCACGACCAGCTACTTTCTTTCCTTCGCAGTAGTAATGATCCTGTGTTAGGCTGCCACGACCAGCTACTTTCCTTCGCAGTAGTAATGATCCTGTGTTAGGCTGCCACGACCAGCTACTTTCCTTCGCAGTAGTAATGATCCTGTGTTAGGCTGCCACGACCAGCTACTTTCCTTCGCAGTAGTAATGATCCTGTGTTAGGCTGCCACGACCAGCTACTTTCCTTCGCAGTAGTAATGATCCTGTGTTAGGCTGCCAGACCAGCTACTTTCCTTCGCAGTAGTAATGATCCTGTGTTAGTGTTAGCTGCCACGACCAGCAGACCAGCTACTTTCCTTCGCATTGATCCTGTGTTAGCTGCCAGCTACTTTCCTTCGCAGTAATGATCCTGCGCCTGGCCTGGCGTCAGGCAGAGAAACAATCATTTGAGTCCCACTGGGACAATTCATTTCCCTCATCTTTTACATTAGTAAACCCAGCATCACATCAGCCTAGGTTTTTAGCTCAACTTATGTGATAAAGGTAACTAACTAAAGGTAACATAGAATCTAGTGATAATTCTGCAATTCCACATTTTGTGGAAAAGTGGACCTTTTCCTATCAAAAAAAGAACCAAAGCAGTCTTCCCAAAGCAGTTCAAATGGATGTCAGTCAATTGTGAAAACCCATTGCTAAAAAATCATTTGTCAACTAAATCTTTTTTAAAAAGTGTTCCGAAACATCAGAGCAAAGTATGATGATACAAAGCAATCAAAGTAACAATTTATCTTGAGTATGTACACGGCAAATAGAAATATGTGCTGAGAGTGTCAACTGAAGGTGGCATGTTAATAAAGTGGGAGGAATGGTGGGTGTTTTGGGGTTTCCACGCATTGGCTGAGACGGAGCTGGTGGTGACAGATGTAGCATGAGTAATTATCTCAGTGAGACGCTGCAGGAAATAGCGTGGCTGCCTGCCACTGCTGTGTTGCGCTGATAGACACACACACCTTCCTGTGGAAGCTCTGCATTTGACAGGTTCAACCACTGTGAATAGGTATCACTTAGTGAGCTCAGGCCATTTTATGTGAGTCCTATTAAAACGCTCAAGTAGTTAAGCCTATATTATAGTGCTGCCTCTGGTAATACTGGGGCAGTATCAAGATATTACATTCGTAGACCAGATCCGAGTCAGAGATGATTAGCATTGTGAATATCAGCAACATTTTTGCGAGGGTCGACCACGTCAGAGCTGATGTCAGCAAATAATGACTTGATTTGTTCACTTGAAGAGCTTAGCTGATAATGACAATGATTTTATTGATTGGAAAGCTTCAATATAGGTGCTCTATTGACTCTTGAGAGTTAGGGAACATCAGCACTTACGTTTGTTGAAGAAACTGCTATGTCTGGTCTGTATCCAGGTAGCAGGGGCTGGTGGAGTAGGAGTACATAGAGAGGCAGTGGGTCTGGCTAGGTAAGAGAGAGGCAGGGCGCCCCCTGCTGTCCGAAGTGGTGCTACCCCTGAAACACAGCATAGAGGTAATGCCATTTACTAGTGTAAAATTACCTAGAATAGTTATAAATTAGCTAATGCAAATGATCCTGTCTTGTTTATTCTGGGTGTTAATGACAGGTCCGGGACAATATCAGTATCGTGATACTCGTTAGTATCGTGGGAAACAAAACACGAAGCGGATTTAACTTGTTTAGGAAAATATCCCTAATGTTGAAAACACACATCTTTATGTTGTCATCCAGAATCACATGTATAGTCCCTCTGGAAAGTATTCAGAACTCTTTACTTTTTCCACATTTTGTTACATTATTCTAGAATGGATTAAATTGTTTCCCCCCTCATCAATCTACACACAATACCCCATAATGACAAAGCAAAAACAGTTTAAAAAAAAGAAATTGGCAGTGATTACAGCCTCGAGTCTTCTTGGGTATATCGCTACACTGTATTTGGGTAGTTTCTCCCATTCTTCTCTGCAGATCCTCTCAAGCTCTGTCAGGCTGGATGTGGAGTGCCACTGCACAGCTATTTTCAGTTCTCGCCAGAGATGTTTTAAAAAAAAAATATTTATTTCACCTTTATTTAACCAGGTAAGCAAGTTGAGAACAAGTTCTCATTTACAATTGCGACCTGGCCAAGATAAAGCAAAGCAGTTCGACACATACAACGACACAGAGTTACACATGGAGTAAAACAAACATACAGTCAATAATACAGTAAAAAAAAAACAAGTCTATATACAATGTGAGCAAATTAGGTGAGAAGGGAGGTAAAGGCAAAAAAGGCCATGGTGGCAAAGTAAATACAATATAGCAAGTAAAACACTGGAATGGTAGTTTTGCAATGGAAGAATGTGCAAAGTAGAAATAAAAATAATGGGGTGCAAAGGAGCAAAATAAATAAATAAATTAAATACAGTTGGGAAAGAGGTAGTTGTTTGGGCTAAATTATAGGTGGGCTATGTACAGGTGCAGTTATCTGTAAGATGCTCTGACAGTTGGTGCTTAAAGCTAGTGAGGGAGATAAGTGTTTCCAATTTAAGAGATTTTTGTAGTTCGTTCCAGTCATTGGCAGCAGAGAACTGGAAGGAGAGGCGGCCAAAGAAAGAATTGGTTTTGGGGGTGACTAGAGAGATATACCTGCTGGAGCGTGTGCTACAGGTGGGAGATGCTATGGTGACCAGCGAGCTGAGATAAGGGGGGACTTTACCTAGCAGGGTCTTGTAGATGAATAATATAATATAATGTTCTCTCAGGTTCAAGTCCGGGCTCTGGCTGGGCCACTCAAGGACATTCAGACTTGTTCCGATGCCACTCCTGCATTGTCTTGGCTGTGTGCTTAGGGTCGTTGTCCTGTTATAAGGTGAAACTTTGCCCTGTCTGAGGTCCAGAGCGCTCCGGAGCAGGTTTTCATCAAGGACCACTCTGTACTTTGCTCTGTTCATCTTTACCTCCATTCTGACTAGTGTCCCTGTCCCTGCTGCTGAAAAACATCCCCACAGGATGAGTGACCATCGGGTTCTTGGTCACCTCCCTGACCAAGGCCCTTCTCCCCCAATTGCTCAGTTTGGCCGTGTGTCCTGCTCTAGGAAGAGTCGTGGTGGTTCCAAACTGCTTCCATTTAAGAATGATGGATGCCACTGTGTTCTTAGGGAGCTTCAATGCTGCAGACATGTTTTGGTACTCTTCCCCAGATCTGTGCCTCAACAACAATCCTGTCTCAGAGCTCTATGGGCAATTCCTTCAACCTCATGGCTTGGTTTTTGCTCTGAAATGCACTGTCAACTGTGGGACCTTATATAGACAAGTGTACGCCTTTCCAAATCATGTCCAATCAATAGAATTTACCACAGGTGGACTCCAATCAAGTTATAAAAACATCTCAAGGGATGATCAATGGAAACAGGATGCACCTGAGCTCAATAGCAAAGGGTCTGAATAAGTATGTAAATATGGTATTTCAGTTATTTATTTTTGCCAACATTTCTAAAACCAGGTTTTTTCTCTGACATTATGGGGTAGTTTGTGGAAATTGATGAGGATTTTTTATTTGTATTTGATTTTTTTTTAAATTCATTTTAGAATAAGGCTGTACCGTAACAAAATGTGGAAAAAGTGAAGGGGTCTGAATAGTTTCCGAATGCACTGTATGTGTATTTCACACAAATCTGAATATAATGCTTCTATGGATGTCAACCCCAATATATATTCATGCCATCATCACCAATCAACTGCATTACAGTAAAACGACTTTGGCTACCAACAGCGATTTCTGTATTTTTGCTATCCTACCAGCTTATAGGAACAGGAGTTAGAATTTAGCAGTCACTTCTTCTAAAGCTGAAAAGGGGCTTCTAGTAACATTTAGAAGTCCCTAGCAAAAATACAGAAATTGGTGTTGGTAGCCAAAGTCGTTTTACTGTAATGCAGTTGATTGGTGATGATGATGTTATGCAGCAAAAAAACATGTATCAAAATCGAACTTCATTATCCACATTGTGGACCTGTTACAATACATGAATCAAATCAAATACAAATACAATTCATGATGGGTTTGACGAATATCCAATTTGTTAGATCAGATTTGTTGAATGTGCACCGATCCGGTATCCTTCTTCTATCCCCACGGTCTGCATTCTATTGAACTCAGAGTACGACCCTGCCTCACACAGGAAGCGGCGCAGGTCCTAATCCAGGCACTTGTCATCTCCCGTCTGGATTACTGCAACTCGCTGTTGGCTGGGCTCCCTGCCTGTGCCATTAAACCCCTACAACTCATCCAGAACGCCGCAGCCCGTCTGGTGTTCAACCTTCCCAAGTTCTCTCACGTCACCCCGCTCCTCCGCTCTCTCCACTGGCTTCCAGTTGAAGCTCGCATCCGCTACAAGACCATGGTGCTTGCCTACGGAGCTGTGAGGGGAACGGCACCTCAGTACCTCCAGGCTCTGATCAGGCCCTACACCCAAACAAGGGCACTGCGTTCATCCACCTCTGGCCTGCTCGCCTCCCTACCACTGAGGAAGTACAGTTCCCGCTCAGCCCAGTCAAAACTGTTCGCTGCTCTGGCCCCCCAATGGTGGAACAAACTCCCTCACGACGCCAGGACAGCGGAGTCAATCACCACCTTCCGGAGACACCTGAAACCCCACCTCTTTAAGGAATACCTAGGATAGGATAAAGTCATCCTTCTCACCCCCCCTTAAAAGATTTAGATGCACTATTGTAAAGTGGCTGTTCCACTGGATGTCATAAGGTGAATGCACCAATTTGTAAGTCGCTCTGGATAAGAGCGTCTGCTAAATGACTTAAATGTAAATGTAAATGTAACTCTTTACCGCATCGATGTCATGATATTTCTGGAATGTTTTATTCTCCCTGTCTATTTTTTTTATTTTGGTGATAGTTCTCAAAGATGAACTTGTTTAAAAATATATTTCTCCATTATATTTATGACAATTTATTTGGTTTTAGCCATTTACAGTTGAAGTCGGAAGTTTATATAGACTTTGGTTGGAGTCATTAAAACTTGTTTTTCAACCACTCCACAAATTTCTTGCTAACTGTAAGTATACACTGAAAACTTTTAGCATCCTGAAAATGATTCCTCCCTCCAATGGTGGTAAGCCGCTGCTAAGTGCATATAAGGGAAACACTGACATCCATTTGTGTGATTGGAAGGCACCCTTATAGCTCGCTCTCGTTCCAGTGTATTCAGTATCTCTATCCATCTCGCTACATTTGCTACAGAGAGAATATTCCATGGACCTCCAGAGCCTTCTGACCAACTACCTGCGATCTCTCCGGAGCAGAGAAGTAAGCTCCTCTGGTGGCAATGTTTTATGCACTATGTAAACTTCCTTCACTATGGCTGTTTGTCTGTGTGATGAAATACACTCACCAGACAGTTTATTAGTCATGTGGCCATGGCTTACTATATAAAGCAGGCATACAGGCATTCAGTTACTGTTCAATTTAACGTTAGAATGGGCAAAACATGGGACTTAAGTGACTTTGAGCATGGTATGAACGTCGGTGCCAGGTTCGAGTGTCTCAGAAACATCCGCCTCCCTGGGCTTGTGTAGGGTTTACAGAGAATGATGCAAAATACACACAAAAAAGAGAATGGGAAATATTGTGCAAGCTAACAGGCAGGCCACAAACAGACATAATGGCACAGTACAACAGTGGTGTGCAGAACGGCATCTCAGAACGCACAACTCATCGACCCTGCTGCTATTGCAGCAGATGACCAGACCGGGTTCCACTACTATCAGCTAAAAACAAGAAGAAGCGGCTCCAGTGGGTACGCAATATCCAACACTGGACAATTGAGGAGCGGAAAAACATTGCCTGGAACATGATAAGCGAGCTCAGTTTACTTGAGTGACCTGCACAGTCCTCAGACCTCAAGAAATACAGCATCTTTGGGATGAGACGGAACAGGCTGTTCACGTCAGCATGGACCAAAATCCCTGTGGAATGTTTCCGACATATTGTAGAATACGCCGAAGAATTCATGCTTTTCTGGAGGCAAAGCGAGGTAAGACCTAGTAATAGATGGGTGTACCTAATAAACTGTCCGGTGAGTATATCCCAGATGAGGCTAAAGATTAGGTCAAATAGACGTGAATATATACTGAACAAAAATACAAAACGCAATATGCAACAATTTCAAAGATTTTACTGAGTTACAGTTCATAGAAGGAAATCAGTTAATTGAAATAAATTAATTTGCCACTATCCTATGAATTTCATGACTTGGCAGGGGTGCAGCAATGGGTGGGCATAGGCCCAACCATCAGCCAATCCAAATGAGTTTTCCCTACTAAAGTACTTTATTACAGACAGAAATATTCCTCAGCACCCCCTTCCAGGCAAACCGTCAACCCCCATAATACATTAGCAAAAAAACTATTAAAGTCTTGTCTTCTCATCAGTGGAATGATAACAGCAAGGAGAAGCAACCAACATTTTAAAATTAATTTTGTAAAAAGTTTCTCATTATTTTGACCTCCCCACATTATAAATTAGAAGAACTGTAAACTCTTACATAACCTAGTAGCTAGAAAGGTAACTCAAAACACATTTTCGCCAAGGGCAGCTGTTTAGCTGGTTAAACAAATGTTAGCCATGTGTAGGCAAACATTTATGTCCAAGTCAAGAAAGCTTACTGGTAGCCAGCAGGACTTGCCACACTGGTAGCCAATTCGCGGGTGCTTTTTCAAAGCCTATGTCAGACACTCCAGTGTAATACCAAAGACAGTAGCAACTCTAATTTGCTCAAAATTATTTGAGAAATAAAAGGTGATTAGAATAAATTGTTTTTTCTAGTGTAGGTATGTAATTCAAAATTCGTTTATTATGTTGTTTGTAGCAATATTCATAAAAACATTGAACCTTTTTATTTATTCACATTTTTGCGGACTCCGTGCAGTACCTTCGTCGACCCCCGGTTGAATACCCCTGGCCTAGGCAACTAGTCATTGTCGTCACGCGATGGACCAGGCATTCATCAGAAAGCGATCCAAAGGAAATACGGATAAGAATCCCATTGTGATGGAATGGTTAGTTTACATAGCTGTCTGGCTAAATGACAAGCCGAGGATGACAAGCTATAGCTAGCTAGTATTAGCCATAGCATAGTGTGCAGAATTTGTCTATGAAAATATACATTATTCCAATAGACTGCACAGTTCAGTATAAAATCCGATTACATATTCTAGGGCTCTTTTTGGGTAAAACATCTGTGTGACAGAAATGTGTAATTTAGGAAATATATTCACCTCCCAGCGTAATTCGGAGGGCACAGCACACCCGTATGGACGCCGCCATCTTGATGTGGAGAAAGGTCCTGAATAGCATAACAGGCAGGCTGAGATGTGCCTGTATAGAATGAATATGATCGAGTTTGTTTAATTGGGAAACGAGATAACGTTACATTATTGATAAACTACAGGTAAATATGTTTAAAATGCATTTAGATGAAAGCTATATGAAATGTAATGAAAGTTATAGATAATGAAGTACAGTGTTTTGATTTTACGGTGTAGGCTACATCTGTCCAACATCTGATATTGGTATAGGGCTGACTGGTTAATAATTGTTGGGTGGGATGGCATATACTCTAACCCTATTATTCAGTGTGAAATAGCTGTACAAATAAATTAGCTCGATTTCTTCTGGCTATTTGTGACACATTTGCACATTTTTATCAGGTTTTAAATGCTAATTTCTATAGATTTTTATTTTTTAAAGGGAAAGAATACAGACAAATCTTAATTTACAATTGGGAAAATTTACAAGGCTAAGGGGGGCCTTGCAGAGGGGAACTTAAAATCTGGTACAGTCTAATCAGTCTTAGTACCATGGCCATGAAATACTGTACTGAATACTGTTAGGGTTGCGTCAATTCGAATCTGGTATCAGAACAAGTTATAACACTGAGTCACTGATTGTACTCTATGTACTTTTATTAGCAAAGCAATAAATGGCAAATGCAATTTTCGTATATACGGGCTCACTGTAATACCACGCAGGGCAGAACAGGGAACTGACAGGATGTACGTAAACAGCTGTTCTTATACTGTGATAGACATAGTTCCAACGCGTCTTTGGCCTATCACAGTAGAGGCTGAGCGTGGTTTAGACTTGCTCAGCCTATTGCAGGCGCTCAGGCTGGTCCCCGCCTCTTGGCACTTCTTGGAGTCCACCCTCTGTCGATGTATAGATTCTCACTGTTCTGGTATCACTCCCTAGTTATAACAGTTGCTCAGTTCCTGCTATTGTGTTGTTCAGTATTTTTCGATCTCTGTTAAACCTCGTGATGACCACCCCTCCCTATACCTGATTAACCACAACTTTGTAAGATACAGCAAGTCACACCATGTGCTCAATATTGTCACATACAAACACATGGACAAAGCATCTGCTGGGCTGTTATCTACAGTTTTGCAACATGCAGGTTACTCAGTTCTTGTCACACACACAAACAGGCAAGTAGATGTAGCAAGCAGTTGTTTAATCTCATGATGATGCTCAAGTGCACAAATGCAGATACTTCACACAGCCAACATCAGATAATATTTAAGCATATATATGGTAATGGCTATAATGTAAAACACAGAATCCCACAATACCAGTGTGAATGTTTATGTTGATATATTAAATTAAACAACAATTTTGTACTCTTTCCCTGCTACTGATTAATGTCCTAGTATTTTTCCCACTTCCCTTGTCAGGTTGTTACTACTGCTGCTCTACATACTGTATGGTTTCAAATTTAGCACAATATTTTCAACTTAAAATCTAGTTATTATACTTTAATAATAACCAGCAACATACACAGTCAAAAACAATTTTAATTTTTTAAAAGCAGGCAAACTGAAATTATTATAAAAAATTAAATATAATATATTCATGACTGCTTCTCACCTGCATTAAGTTAAGTCATACAATAATTAAGATTGTGTCACAGTCTGTTGATTCACACTATCTTACATGTTGGTTTGTGGCCTCTCTCTCTCTCCCTCTCTGCCCGTCTCTGTCAGGATTTCATATTTTCCTGTTATTTTACCAATGGTCCATCCCGAGAATAAAATCTAACATTTTCTTATTGCATTTGCTATCATTCAAGTTATTGGTCATCTCTCAAGATCTTGTTTTAAATGTTTTATTTATGTATTTTTTAAACTGACTGAATCACAGAGGCAAAAAAAATAACAGGTTCAAATGAACAGAACACTTTATAAAACAAAGTAAGGGTACATCAAGGCGTTCTTTGTTAACATAGGCATAGGCTATTCATAGAAATGTTATGATAATTAAATAAATACAAATCAAGCGTTTCACCAAATCAAATGTTCGTCAAAACACATAGGCTAGCCTACATCATATCCAAATATAACCACAATATAATATAAAATAAATGTGAACCTTCTGATGCTGAAGAAGTTGAGGAGCATGAATAAAACTGCACCCAAGCTAAGAGGAGACCTGCACAGCACAGTGAAGAAAGTAAGGAAGATTGCGTGTCACTTTCACAAGTCAGTGGGGTCAGTGATGACAAGCTACAGGGGTAGGTTATATGAAGGAAGAGTTAAGGAATGAGCTCAAGATTAAATTGGACTGCAGAGCTCAAAATGAAATTGGACTGCAGCACACGGTGGACAGTCTGGCAGATAAGGTAGATATTGTGTGTAGCACAATGCTGTTTGCAATGGCATGGTAGGGGAACCCATCACTCACAGCCATTTCTGCTACAATTTCATCCAGTGCTTCAGTCAAATTGAGGTAAAACTGCATCTTTCTAGGTAATAGCTCATTTCTGTATATTTGTTGTAAAATGTTATGTATGTTCCTTATCGACTGAGTTTTATATCTGAAGCATGGTAATGATTAACACTGTTAACGCAGGCACACTTCCAACTGTAAGACTGCTCATTTACATATCCACTTTACCTTCAACCTCGAGTGTTACTGGTTGGCTGTTAAACACAAGGGAGTTATGGACTATCATTAAAGGTGTATAGCTCCATCTATTACATTTGGAGGGGGAGACAACACTCAACATGTATCTAACTTTATCATGGATCAAATGTATTTATTTTAATAAATTAGGGCACATACAAATTAACAGTTGATTGTAGTTTAATCCAATTTTCAATGCTATTTGTGATACTATTTGCTGATTTCCCATGGCCACCCATGGCTGGTTTTTGGTCCCCCATTGGCACCCCATCAGAATATTCCTAGAACCGCCCCTGCCAGTAAGTAAAAATGGGGAGACAGTTTTAGGCCTATTAACTGCATTTCAAAGTAGTGTGTACAGTTTCAGCATAAACAATATGCATAAACAACAAGTAAATAAGATATGTTATTACAACAGAGTACGCACCCATAGACACACACTGAGTGTTGATGTATATAGCAGAGCAGAAAAGGCCATAGAGAAGCCAGATTTAGACCTTGCATATAATTTAACAGTTTCATTTCATGTCACGCTATACATATAAATAATGTATCATAATTTACCAGTTTGTCACAGTTATTTATCCTGGGAAACGGGAGTGGGTTTGGGCGTCGAAGTCTCTGTGACCTGGTTCTCGCCATTACACCCTAGTCTCTGTTCCTGCCATGACCATGATAGCACCAAACAAAGTCTTAACACATGGAACACGCCTTCATGACCCATAATCACTCTGATGAAGTTAAAGACATCTCCAGTGCCTTCGGAAAGTATTAAGAACCATTGACTTTTTCAACATTTTGTTACGTTACAGCCTTATTCTAAAATTGATGAAATAGCTTTTATTCCTCATCAATCTACACACAATACCTCATAATGACAAATCAAAAACAGGTTTTTACCAAATGTTGCGAATTTATATATTTAAAAAAAAAAACCTGCTATAGCATATTCACATAGATATTCAGACCCTTTACTCAGTACTTTGTTGAAGCACGTTTGGCAGTGATTACAGCCTCGAGTATTCTTGGGTATGACAATACAAGCTTGGCACACCTGTATTTGTGGAGTTTCTCCCATTCTTCTCTGCAGATCCTCTCAAGCTCGGTCAGGTTGGATGGGGAGCATTGCTGCACAGCTATTTTCACGCCTCTCCAGAGATGTTTGATCAGTTTCAAGTCCGGCTCTGGCTGGGCCACTCAAGGACATTCAGAGACTTGTCCCGAAGCAACTCCTGCGCTGTCTTGGCTGTGTGCTTAGGGTCGTTGTCCTGTTGAAAGGTGAACCTTCACCCCAGTTTGAGGTCTTGAGTGCTCCATAGCAGGTTTTCATCAAGGATCTGTCTGTACTTTGCTCCATTCATCTTTGCCTCGATCCTGACTAGTCTCCCAGTCCCTGCAGCTGAAAAACATCCCCACAGCATGATGCTGCCACCACCATGCTTCAACGTAGGAATGGTGCAGACCTCCAGACGTGATGCTTGGCATTCAGGCTAAAGAGTTAAATCTTGGTTTCATCAGACCAGAGGATCTTGTTTCTCATCGTCTGAGAGTCTTTAAGTACCTTTTGGCAAACTCCAAGTGCATTTTATTGAGGAGTGGCTTCCGTCTGGCCATACTACCATAAAGGCCTGATTGGTATAGTGCGGCAGAGATGGTTGTCCTTCTGGAAGGTTATCCCATATCCACAGAGGAACTCTAGAGCTCTGTCAGAGTGACCATTGGGTTCTTAGCCACCTCCCGGACCAAGGCCCTTCGCCCCGATATCTCAGTTTGGCTTGGGCAGTCAGCTCTAGGAAGATTCTTGGTTGTTCCTAACTTCTTCCATGTAAGAATGATGGAGGCCACTCTGTTCTCTGGGATATTCAATGATGCAGAAATGTTTTGGTACCCTTCCCCAGATTTGTGCCTCGACACAATCCTGTCTCGGAGCTCTACGGACAATTGCTTCGACCTCATGGACCTTATATAGACAGGTGTGTGCCTTTCCAAATCATGTCCAATCAATTGCATTTACCACAGGTGGACTCCAATCAAGTTGTAGAAACATCTCAAGGATAAACAGTGGACACAGGATGCACATGAGTTCAATTTTGAGTTTCCTAGCAAACGGTCTGAATACTTTTAATACATTTGCAAAACTGTTTTCACTTTGTCATTATTGGGTATTGTGTGTAGATTGTTGAGTATTTTTATTTATTTAATCCATTTTAGAATAAGGCTGTAACAAAATGTGGAAAAACTAAAGGGGTCTGAATACTTTCCGAAGACACTGTAAGCTGAAAGCACTCAAATTTGCCAGTGCCAAGAACCTTACTGACAGTCCTTTGCTCTCCTTTGAAAAAAAAACTCTTGTCATCTTTCTTTTCTCTTCTTGTCTGGTAACACATCCATTGCTAACTTGCTGACCCTATAATGAAGACTGAGACAGTGATTATGCAAGTCATTCTGTTGCTAGCAAGTTCTTGGCTTCATAACATTCACCATCAGTTTTTCACACAGCCAGAACTACCCAGCGCTAGCTAGTTAGATTAAACCTGACACAGCTAAAAATGACTCAACTGTAAATGTAAAGCTATGTCACGTTGTATAAATGATAGGAGACAGGCGCAGGAATACGTAATAGGGTTTTTTAATACTCCACCCAAAAATACAACATGCCAAGAAAGACACAGGGACAAATCCCAAAACAAACACATATACAAAAACACAGGGAAGTAACCCAAACAAAGGTCGAGGTTAAACCTCTAATAAATACACGTGACGAGACTCGTAATAACGAGTACACAATACACGCAGCACGAAAGCAGAAACCACAAAGCACAGGTACACACAAGACCGACGAACATGGGAACAGTAACCCACAAGACAATGGTGAACAGAGGGCACATATATACAATTACTAATCAGGGGAAATGGGAACCAGGTGTGTGTAATGAAACAGTTCAGTGAAGCCTAGAGGCCTGTGACGTAGACCCCCTGGTGCACGGAATGAGCAGCAGTACCAGGGGAATCCCTGACAAACTAGCTCATAGCCAGGAGAAAGCTAATGGTTGCTGACTTTCGTACTAACATATAAAAGGTTATTTACATTCATACACTTTTTACTTAAACTTACTTTGTTGTTGCCATCAATTACTTTACCCGGTGCGGTGAGTAATGATGGTGGATGTGCACAGTGCTTTTTCTCCCATTATAGCTTCTGTGACCGCATGGGCAGCACTATTGAGGCTATCTCCATTTAATGTAGTAAATGTTATTCTTCTTCATTGGCTGATTGTTCCCAACTCTTAGGAGTCACTACACAGTTGACCACTTTCAAATGGTGGAAGCCCTCAGTGGCAATCTCCATGCTAATACAGGTTATATCCATGATGAGTCCTCCATCTACTGTATCTCTATGGCAACAGGCAAATTCCAATGTGAAGTAATTTTATCAAATGCCAAGTTTGTCCACTTATATCAGTGCATTTGTAACAATCTAACCATTATGAAACTTCTATTAAATTATATAAGCCTCACGTAGCAAATGAGCAATACAATTTTTTGTTGACCAAATTCGACGTTCTCATTTACCTCCATAAAAAAATTCCTCACTTAATATCTAAAAGTCGTTTTTATTTATTATTTATTGTGTGTGTGGGGGGGGGGGGGGGGGACATTTTAACATTGGGGTAGGGGGACATGTCCTCCCGGTCCCCCCCGGCTTATATGCCCTTGTTCACAGGTTCAACTCAAAGAGCATGGCTCCTGCTATGCTTATTGCCACTGTGTGTTCTAATTACAAACAGTTTCAGCATTTAATGAGACTTCTAACGCCTGCAGTAGGCAAGAAGTGAAATGTGAAAATAAAAACGTCTTCTTAGTCAGAATATCCTGTTATTGCTCGTCTCTCTTATTACATGGAATGGAAATGGGAATTTATGTACAGTACCAGTCAAAGGTTTGGACATACCTACTCATTCCAGGGTCTTTCTTTATTTAGACTATTTTCTACATTGTAGAATAATAGTGAAGACATCAAAACTATGAAATAACACATATGGAATCATGTAGTAACCAAAAAAGTGTTAAACAAATCAAAATATATTTTATATTTGAGATTTTTAAAAGTAGCCACCCTTTGCCTTGATGACAGTTTTGCACACTCTTGGCATTCTCTCAACCAGCTTCACCTGGAATGCTTTCCCAACAGTCTTGAAGGAGTTCCCACATATTCTGAGCACTTGTTGGCTGCTTTGCCTTCACTCTGTGGTCCAACTCATCCCAAACTATCTCAATTGAGTTGAGGTCGGGTAATTGTGGCGGCCAGGTCATCTGATACAGCACTCCATCACTCTCCTTTTTGGTCAAATAGCCCTTATACAGCCTGGAGGTGCATTGGGTCATTGTCTTGTTGAAAAACAAATGGTAGTGCCACTAAGCGAAAACCAGATGGGATGGCGTACCGCTGCAGAATGCTGTGGTAGCCATGCTGGTTAAGTGTGCCTTGAATTCTAAATAAATTACAGACAGTGTCACCAGCAAAGCACCATTACACCTCCTCCCCCATGCTTCATGTTGGGAACCACACATGCAGAGATCATCCATTCCTACTCTGCATCTCACAAAGACATGGCGGTTGGAACCAAAAATCTCAAATTTGGACTCATCAGACCAAAGGACAGATTTCCACCGGTCTAATGTCCATTGCATGTGTTTCTTGGCCCAAACAATTCTCTTCTTATTATTGGTGTCCTTTAGTAGTGGTTTCTTTGTCAGCAATTCAACCATGAAGGCCTGATTCACACAGTCTCCTCTGAACAGTTGATGTTGAGATGTGTCTGTTACTTGAACTTTGTGAAGCATTTATTTAGGCTGTGATTTCTAAGGGAAACGATTTCTGGGGTTGGTATAGTGCTTCACTTCTATTGTTATTACAGAACGCTCGGATCAACCCTTAAAGAGATGGGTGGGGCTAAAACTTAAGAGGGTGTGAACGATGCTGAATGGGATAGACAAAGAAGGGCTCTCCAGTAGTTGTAGCAAAAGATTCCATTTTCTCAAAAGTGAGTTTACAAGTTTATCAACTTTCAAAGCAAAATTACTCTCTCATTGTTCCTCAACTGTAGTGAATGATATACCATTTTGTAGCTCTGAGTCTACTTTTATCCAAAAAACATAATTTAACATTTTGCTTCATAAGACCGATTTCAGCTGATCGGTCACATATAAAATATATTTTGATTTGTTTAACAATGTTTGGGTTACTAGAATAGTCTATATGTGTTATTCCATAGTTCTGATGTCTTCACTATTATTCTACAATGTAGAAAATAGTAAAAATTAAGAAAAACCCTGGAATAAGTAGGTGTGTCTAAACTTTTGACTGGTACTGTATGTGGATTTTCTTGTTGCCATTTTTACAATTTATCTACCTACCTACCTTGCCTGCTGTTGGACAAAGAGAAAGAAAGAAAGCTCAGGAAAGGAACCTGGGGGATGTGAATACAAATCAACATAGCTCCATCAGCATGATAAACTCCTGTCCAACAGGATAAGCCTCAGTGCATCACCAGACCCAGGCTTCTGCAATTTTCCGGGAATATGACAGGAAACAAATTAAGATTCTTGAAGGTTCCTCTCCCACTGTCAGGGCAACAAGGACAGTTTAAGCTTCTTCCCCTTAAAATGAATTATAAAATCAACAGGGTTCGAATAAGGCAATTACAGAGTACATTTGATGAAAATACTTCAGGTTCCACCATTATCTGCTCTTCCTGGGATCTTGATTACAAATTTACAGCCTTTTTCTAAGTGTAAATGTGTGTTTACTCGTCTGGGTTGACTGTCAGACCTGAGTGAAGCTACAGCACTCATATGGGGCATTGTAGGAGGCAGGAGAGCTATATCTTATCATATTGATGCAGGTGTTGCATAAGCATAATGAACTAAGAATCTAAATGAACAAATAGTTCTAAGTTTCTCAAACTCCCAGCCATCCATGCTTTTTTTAAGTGATAGAATGGATAACTTTCCAGTGCCAATTATACTCCACAGATTATCTTTTGATCAAGTTTGACACATCACTACTTTATTTTGGAGCAAAATAATGAATCATATCCATTCAAATATGTTCTGAAACATTGACAATATCACTTTGCAATGACACATGACTGTAATGACACTGTAATTACATGGTAATGACTCTTTTCTTACAAGAGGGACAAGTCTATCACTTCACCTCATCTGTCTGGCCTAGCAGGCTCGGGGGACTAGAGTGGTGGACACTTCAAGCTTCAGTCTAGTTTAGAGCTGCATGCTATTTTTCATCAGTTCCCCAGGCCTTTCGTCCTGGTCTGTGATAGACACTTCCATAATCACACTCTATTCACCCTGCTATGTATAATTACCCTTCCTCGGGCTACCGGCTGGGGCCTTTTTTGTGTGTGCAGCGGGTCACCCATCACTCCTGCCGTATGGCTCAGCTGTAATTGCTGTGTGGCGAGGTGGGTAAAATATCCATGGTGTGATTCGTAATTGCATGCTATTCAGTGTAATTGTCACGGCATTACATTGCTTTTCTTTGTTGCAATCAAAGGAGTGACAGTGAAAGCAATAATATCAAGATTTTTTTTTATGGAAGGGGGTTAACTGCTACGGTTATCAAGCTAAATTACACACAAAAAGTGTGACTAAAAAAGGTGAGGCAAAACCAGTTTTGAAACATTAAATTAGCACGTACATGCAGACAGACAGACAGGTACAGTATATCCATACACACAGAGTCACTGTCCCTCCTATCCATATCCAGTCCAGAGTCTACTGTCCAGGCCAGGCTATTCCCGAAGGGATCCTGAAGGTGTTGATGGGGAGCAAGCCTCCAGCCCTCACATTGATTGATATCAGCCTGTAATCTCCAAAGAGACCTTTAGAAGTCTGATTTAGTGCGCAACCTGACTGGGATCGATATGTGCCTGTTAGCACCATGCAGCTCTGGACCAAGCCACTGACTCTGGTAGCTACTGAGGAAAGAGCGGGAAGGAGGGGAGGAAGGGAAAGAGAGAGAGAGGGGCGGAGGGAAGTAGAGCAGGAGAGAGAGGACCCAGAGATCCAACCTTTTTCTACCCCTCAGGAAACTCACTGAACAGAATCTACCAATGATGGGAACCTTTCGATCCAAAAAGGTTTTTATTTAGGGAAAATGGCGAGACCATTGTAAGAAAGCAACTTATAATAGGGGCTTGTAGATGCTTTTGGTGTATTCACTTGCTCTTCATGCATGGAGATAAACTATTTCAACCAGGTGGAGTCTCATGGGTGAAATTATGATTTATCTTCCCAGGCATATGCTGTTTTCCTCTCCAGGTATATCACTCCATAGCCATTTAGCTTGAGACATTTTATTTAAGACTATTGATATGAAATAATTGCTTTTCTGGGGAAAAGAGACTTACCAACTCAGTGTCTCCCGTTCCATTTGGAGGAAAATTTGTCTGTGTACTTTGTAAGCTGGAAACACAAAGTACATTTAACTGAAGTGATATCCAGCCATAATCAAATTGAAGGCTGTCACATTAGGGCTTGGCAAAACATGAGACAAAGTATTGGCAGGTCCTCTGGCCATTTCCTGTGATTTCTTTTCGTCCCTGAAACACCCATTACAAATATTAGTGCTGAAGAAAGCATCAGGCTGTGGCTGTGTCATTCAAGGCTTTGTCATTACCGGCCGTGACCGGGAGTCCCATAGGGCTGTGCAAAATTGGCCCAGCGTCGTCCGGGTTAGGGGAGGGTTTGGCCGTGGGGGCTTTACTTGGCTCATCTCACTCTAGTGACTTCTTGTGGCGGGCCAGGCGCCTGCAGGCTGATTTCGGTTGAGGGGTGTTTCCTCTGACACATTGCTGCAGCTGGCTTCCGGGTTAAGCGAGCGAGTGTTAAGAAGCGCGGTTTGGCGGGTCATGTTTCGGAGGACGGATGACTCGACCTTCGCCTCTCCCGAGCCCATTGGGAGTTGCAGCGATGAGACAAGATTTTAATCACGAAATTGGGGAGAAAAAGGGGAGAAAAAAATAAGGAAATCTTAAGTCCGACATGATTGTGTTCAAGTGCTTTTTGGAAGAAATCTTCAACCAATAAAATTAGCTGGCTATATGAACTAGCTAACATTGCTAATAAAGTTAGTTTGCTTGAGGCATCTGTCCAGTGTTACAGATTTCTATGAAATATTACCTCAAATGTATTACAATATGAATCAAATGTTTAAAAAATATAATTAACTTCTTATGGCTGCAGGGGCAGTATTGAGTAGCTTGGATGAAAGGTGCCCAGAGGTGCCCAGAGTCAACGGCCTGCTCCTCAGTCCCAGTTGCTAATATATGCATATTATTTTTAGTATTGGATAGAAAGCACTCTTGACGTTTCTAAAACTTTTTGAATGATGTCTGTGAGTATAACAGAACTCATATGGCAGGCAAAAACCTGAGAAGAAATCGAAACAGGAAGTGGAAAATCTGAAGTTGGTCGATTTTCAACCCAGCCCCTATTGAATACACAGTGGAATATGGATAAAGTTGCACTTCCTAGGGCTTCCACTAGATGTCAACCGCCTTTAGAAACTTGATTGAGGCTTCTACTGTGTTGTGGAGCCAGATGGGAGCTCTTTGAGTCAGTGGTCTGGCAGAGAGCCAGGTCCTGGTCATGCGCATATCACATGATAGCGACCTGCGTTCCAAGGCTTCTCTACAGACATAGGAATTCTCCGGTTGAAACTTTATTGAAGATTTATGATAACAACATCCTAAAGATTTATTCTATACTTAGTTTGACAAGTTTCTTCGACCTGTAATATAATTTTTGGACGTTTTCGTCCGACGTTCGGATGGACCTGCACGAGCGTTTGGATTTGCGTACTAAACGCGCTAACGAAAGTAGCTACTTGGACATAAATAATGGACATTATCGAACAAATCAAGCATTTATTGTGGAACTAGGATTCCTGGGAGTGCATTCTGATGAAGATTGTCAAAGGTAAGGGAATATTTATAATGTGATTTCTGATTTCTGTTGACTCCAACATGGCAGATCATTTTATTTATTTTCTGAGCACCGTCTCAGATTATTGCAAGGTATGCTTTTTCCATAAAGTTATTTTGAAATCTGACACAGCGGTTGCATTAGGGAGAGGTATATCTATATTTCCATGTGTAGCAATTGTATTTATCGACATTTATCATGAGTATTTCTGTAAAATGATGTGGCTCTCTAGAATATCACCGGATGTTTTTGGAACTAGTGAACGTAATGCGCCAATGTATACTGAGATTTTTAAATATAAATATGAACTTTATCAAACAAAACATACATGTATTGTGTAACATGAAGTCCTATGAGTGTCATCTGATGAAGATCATCAAAGCTTAGTGATGAATTTTATCTCTATTTCTGATTTTTGTGACTCCTCTCTTTGGCTGGAAAAATGGCTGTGTTGTTCTGGCTTTGGCTTTGTGTTGTGACTTGGCTTTGACCTAACATAATCATTTGTGGTGCTTTTTCTGTAAAGCCTATTTGAAATCGGAGACTGTGGTGGGATAAACAACAAGATTACCTTCAAAATGGTATAAGATACGTATGTTTGAGGAATTTTAATTATGAGATTTCTGATGTTTTGAATTTGGCTCCCTGCACTTTCACTTTCACCTTTAACGGGATTGCAGCCCTAAGAAGTTTTAAGGTGTAAGGGGTGCGTACTGGTGGAAGAGAAGTCAGGCGCAGGAGAGTAAAAACTGTACAACGGCGCAGTTTAATAATAAAAATCACCTTAAACAAAAACAATCAATACAGGTGGTGAGGGTAGGTAACAACATTAACAACATCTCTACCCCGCTGATTCTCAACATTGGGGCCCCACAAGGGTGCGTTCTGAGCCCTCTCCTGTACTCCCTGTTCACCCACGACTGCGTGGCATGCACGCCTCCAACTCAATTATCAAGTTTGCAGACGACACTACAGTGGTAGGCTTGATTACCAACAATGACGAGACGGCCTACAGGAAGGAGGTGAGGGCCCTCGGAGTGTGGTGTCAGGAAAATAACCTCACACTCAACAAAACAAAGGAGATGATTGTGGACTTCAGGAAACAGCAGAGGGAGCACCCCTCTATCCACATCGATGGGACAGTAGTGGAGAGGGTAGTAAGTTTTAAGTTCCTCGGCGTACACATCACAAACAAACTGAATTGGTCCACCCACACAGACAGCGTTGTGAAGAAAGCGCAGCAGCGCCTCTTCAATCTCAGAAGGCTGAAGAAATTCGGCTTGTCACCAAAAGCACTCACAAACTTCTACAGATGCACAAGCGAGAGCATCCTGTCTGGCTGTATCACCGCCTGGTACAGCAACTGCTCCGCCCACAACCGTAATGCTCTCCAGAGGGTAGTGAGGTCTGCACAACACATCACCGGGGGCAAACTACCGGCCCTCCAGGACCCCTACACCACCCGATGTCACAGGAAGGCCATAAAGATCGTCAAGGACAACAACCACCCGAGCCACTGCCTGTTCACCCCGCTGTCATCCAGAAGGCGAGGTCAGTACAGGTGCATCAATGCAGGGACCGAGAGATTGAAAAACAGCTTCTATCTCAAGGCCAACAGATTGTTAAACAGCCACCACTAACATTGAGTGGCTGCTGCCAACATACTGACTCAACTCCAGCCACTTTAATAATGGAAATTGATGTAAAAAAATGTATCACTAGCCCCTTTAAACAATGCCACCTGATATAATGTTTACATACCCTACATTACCCATCTCATATATATGTGTATATACTGTACTCTATATCATCTACTGCATCTTTATGTAATATATGAATCACTAGCCACTTTAAACTATGCCACTTTGTTTACATACCCTACATTACTCATCTCATATGTATATACTGTACTCGATACCATCTACTGCATCTTGCCCTACGCCGTTCTGTACCCTCACTCATTCACATATCTTTATGTACATATTATTTATCCCTTTACACTTGTGTGTATAAGGAAGTAGTTGTGGAATTGTTAGGTTAGATTACTCGTTGGTTATTACTGCATTGTCAGAACTAGAAGCACACGCATTTCGCTATACTCGCATTAACATCTGCTAACCATGTGTATGTGACAAATCAAATTAGATTTGATTTCATTTATAGGGACACACCTGGTGCCCAAATTGATGATGTATGTCGCACAGCTGAGAATTGAGTGGAGACAAATGAATTCGGTTCAGTTATCATGATGAGCCCTTCCCAGCTAGATAGTTTATGCTTGCTAGCTGGCTGCAACAGCAGGATGACACTAATTAAAACTTGTAAAATAAAGCGTTTATTATTGGTCACCATGACATGCCAATTAGCTAATGTTACGACAAGCCGGTGCAAATGACCAGTGCAGCTATGTTGTATCAAGTTGCTTGATGACTTGAGTTGTTTCCACTGGGCAGAAGTTGCTTCCCACTTGGCAGCTGTATCACATGTCGCCAGCGGCAGCTGACGTGGCCAATTTGTTCCATCCCAATTGATTTTATTTTGAATACGATAGCAGCCTACATGAGAAAAAACTTCTAATATTGGTAGTAACCATCTGGATGTCACCATGATACAGTCTACTGCTCAATGGGGAGAGTTTGCGCTGCAAACAGGCATCACAAAAACACTGGGCACGGTGTCTTTCGCTCCCGCTTGCCGAGCACTGCTGTATTGTAAGCAGAGGGAAGTAGCTAGCTAGTGTAGCCAATATCAGGCCAAGGTGACAGTTAAAGCAGATTTATTGTAGCTAGTGATTTTCACCGAAAATGTACAACTAGACATATGGCATTAAAAAACTGAAAAAAAATTCTGAACAGTCTCTGAAGTCCCAACTTCAGCAGACAAGCTTCACATTCTCGCTAAAGTTTCTAGCCACAAGCATGAACTAGTTAGCTGAAAGGGCTCAATCAGCGTAACCTACTGAACTGAATCCTTTTGTCTCCACTTGACTCTCAGCTGCGTGACATACAGTGAGGGAAAAAAGTATTTGATCCCCTGCTGATTTTGTACGTTTGCCCACTGACAAAGAAATGATCAGACTATAATTTTAATGGTAGGTTTATTTGAACAGTGAGAGACAGAATAACAACAAAATAATCCAGAAAAACGCATGTAAAAAATGTTAAACATTTATTTTCATTTTAATGAGGGAAATAAGTATTTGACCCCCTCTCAATCAGAAAGATTTCTGTCTCCCAGGTGTCTTTTATACTGGTAACGAGCTGAAAGGGAGTGCTCCTAATCTCAGTTTGTTACCTGTATAAAAGACACCTGTCCACAGAAGCAATCAATCAATCAGATTCCAAACTCTCCACCATGGCCGAGACCAAAGAGCTCTCCAAGGATGTCAGGGACAAGATTGAAGAGCTACACAAGACTGGAATGGGCTACAAGACCATTGCCAAGCAGCTTGGTGAGAAGGTGACAACAGTTGGTGCGATTATTCGCAAATGGAAGAAACACAAAAGAACTGTCAATCTCCCTCGGCCTGGGACTCCATGCAAGATCTCACCTCGTGGAGCTGCAATGATCATGAGAACGGTGAGGATTCAGCCCAGAACTACATGGGGGGATATGGTCAATGATCTCAAGGCAGCTGGGACCACAGTCACCAAGAAAACAATTGGTAACACACTACGCCGTGAAGGACTGACATCTTGCAGCGCACATATACATGCCCGTCTGAAGTTTGCCAATGAACAACTGAATGATTCAGAGGACAACTGGGTGAAAGGGTTGTGGTCAGACCAAAATGGAGCTCTTTGGCATCAACTCAACTCGCCGTGTTTGGAGGAGGAGGAGGAATGCTGCCTATGACCCCAAGAACACCATCACCACCGTCAAACATGAAGGTGGAAACATTATGCTTTGGGGGTGTTTTTCTGCTAAGGGGACAGGACAACGTCACCGCATCAAAGGGACGATGGACGGGGCCATGTACTGTCAAATCTTGAGTGAGAACCTCCTTTCCCCAGCCAGGGCATTGAAAATGGGTTGTGGGGCCTCCCGGGTGGCGCAGTGGTTAAGGGCGCTGTACTGCAGCGCCAGCTGTGCCACCAGAGACTCTGGGTTCGCGCCCAGTCGTAACCGGCCGCGACCGGGAGGTCCGTGGGGCGACGCACAATTGGCCTAGCATCGTCCGGGTTTGGGAGGGTTTGGCCGGTAGGGAAACCCTTGTCTCATCGCACACCAGCGACTCCTGTGGCGGGCCGGGCGCAGTGCGCGCTAACCAAGGTTGCCAGGTGCACGGTGTTTCCTCCGACACATTGGTGCGGCTGGCTTCCGGGTTGGATGGCGCTGTGTTAAGAAGCAGTGCGGCTTGGTTGGGTTGTGTATCGGAGGACGCATGACTTTCAACCTTCGTCTCTCCCGAGCCCGTATGGGAGTTGTAGCGATGAGACAAGATAGTAGCTACTAAACAATTGGATACCACAAAAAAATGGGTCGTGGATGGGTATTCCAGCATGACAATGACCCAAAACACACGGCCAAGGAAACAAAGGAGTGGCTCAAGAAGAAGCACATTAAGGTTATTGAGTGGCCTAGCCAGTCTCCAGACCTTAATCCCATAGAAAATCTGTGGAGGGAGCTGAAGGTTCGAGTTGCCAAACATCAGCCTCGAAACCTTAATGACTTGGAGAAGATCTGCAAAGAGGAGTGGGACAAAATCCCTCCTGAGATGTGTGCAAACCTGGTGGCCAACTACAACAAAACGTCTGACCTCTGTGATTGCCAACAAGGGTTTTGCCACCAAGTACTAAGTCATGTTTTGCAGAGGGGTCAAATACTCATTTCCCTCATTAAAATGCAAATCCATTTATAACATTTTTGACATGCGTTTTTCTGGATTTTTTTGTTATTCTGTCTCTCTCTCTGTCTCTCTCTCCTCTCTCGGCGGAGTCACTGCCGAACTGCCCGACAGGCTTGCCCTTTCCCCAGGTTTTAGCAAACCAAGTAAAATAGTATTGATGGATTCAGGATTTGGAAATGCACGATGGAACTACTAGGGCACTTTACTATAACAGCAATAAATACAGACGGATTATTTCACATTATTGTCACTATTCCATTTTAGTTGTTAACTAGCTAACTAGCTAGCTAATCATGCTCACTAGCAGCTAAGCTAGCTAGCTAACTGCTGCCACCTAGGTAACTATGTTTCCTCTTGACATCCACATTTTTAGCTACAAACTACATCATTTGAAATTGACATGGCTGGCAAGATAGTTGTGTAGGAGTTTTGCTAACACCAGCTGAGGATTGCTTGGCTTGCTAGCTAGTTAGCTTGTGTGCTGTGCGCAATCCTGAGCCTGTGTATCCTACCTTCTTCACACCAGAGAATTGGGGGGGGGGCTGCTGGACATTTCGACAAATCACAGATGGGCCTGTCTTGGTCAAAGAGGATAATGTCATGTTTCAAGCAAATGTCAAGCATTTGTTTAAAATACAGCAACGGTTTGTTTCAAATACAAGTTTGAGATGGGGTTTTACTCTAATTTATGCTTTGGCCGTAACTAAAAGTAAAGGATGAATCAACAGCATTATTTGGGTATGAGCAAACAGAATATGAGCTTTTAAAAATGAGATTTTCACTGGACAGTTACTTTAAGATTGACAATATGGTCAAAATATCTACACATTATGCACACTGATAAGTTTGTAATCGTCAAAATAGGATTTGCTTTCATCTTCTGGAGGAAAAAGTGAAAGGTTAGTGGTGAATTGTTGCAACTCGGGTAACAACTACATATCTGAGTTTCCCTCTTATAATTACAACTTGGAGGGTCATTCAAGTGAAACTTCCCAGTCGGAACTTTGAACTGAACTCCGACAGCACGTGAACGCACATTAGCATATTAACCATAACGGAATGCATTAAAAATAGCTCTTCTCTTTGATTTCTTCATAACTAAAAACTCTAAAAAGCACTCTCACATCGGAGTTATCTCATTTCAGGTGTGGGAACAATGCAATTACTTCAAAGAAAAGAGAAAGCTACACGCTGCTCATATCCCTTTTTTAAAATTAATCTTAAATGTCGGCCTCATGGCCTTCGTCTTAGATTTTGTAAAAGTTTGTAGTCTCATTTCTTCATAATTTAACACAAAGTTTGAAGAAAATCACACATGGCCGATGAATAATTGAACCAACTCTATGTCAGATTAAATATTAATTGTGAAAAGCGACGTAATATTAATTGAAGTGAGCAAAGTTGGAGGCAAACTATGGCCTTTTCAAAAGAGAGATCCCGAAGAGCAGGGCTCTTCAACCCTTTTCCTGGAGAGCTACCGTCCTGTAGGTTTCCGCTTCAACCATAATCTAGCGCACCTGATTCTAATTATTAGCTGGTTGATAAGATTAATCAGATTCGTTACAACAGGAGTTGAAATGAAAACATATAGGAGGGTAGCTCTCCAGGAACAGGGTTGGAGAGCCCTGCTGAACAGCAACGCAGTGTTAATTACGAAGGAAGATGGGGAATAAGAGGGTTGGATATTTTTGAATGTATTAAGCATATTTTAAATGGCTTCAATATTTCATCAGATGAGAGCGACACCCACAGAGAGCAGATACATGAGTTCGTACCACACCAATCTTAGTTGAGTATTTATTTACTAGAAAGCTAAAATGATGATAAAAGATACACATACACAAAAACACATTCAAGGCTATTGATTAGAACTTAGTGTCACTGATTAATCACATTATCGGAGTGACTGACTGAGAGAGAGAAAAAGCCTAATGGACCAGAATAATTCTTCATATCAGTAATATAAACAATTGCCCATTCCTGCACTGTAGGGCAGAATGAGACACAGTCAGAACAAGTACGTAGGAGGTTGGGACGAAAGGTGATGTGAGAGAAGGTGATGGAGAGGAAATGAGAAAAAGAGATGAGCAAAGGGAATGAAAGGTTGTAAATGAGAGAGAGGGAAAGAGGGAATGAGGGGGTTAGGGACGTGAGTGTGTTGTTAGGAGGAAGGTGAGCAGGGCTGTAAGAACAGCAGGAGGGGGATCAGAAATGACAGCAGACTAACTGGAGACGAATGAAACAGGAGCAGAGGTGACCTACAGAGACAAAACCCAGAGCGAGTACAGACAGAAAACAGAAGGAGGTAGAGGAGGAACTGACAGATACAGAGAAAGTTTCAGAGAGAGCAGATACAGACATACAGATACCCAGAGATAGCAGATACAGACATACAGATACCCAGAGATAGCAGATACAGACATACGGACACCCACAGAGAGCAGATACAGACATACGGACACCCACAGAGAGCAGACACAGACATACGGACACCCAGAGAGAGCAGATACAGACATACGGACACCCACAGAGAGCAGACACAGAGATACCGACACCCAGAGAGAGCAGATACAGACATACGGACACCCACAGAGAGCAGATACAGACATACGGACACCCAGAGAGAGCAGACACAGAGATACGGACACCCAGAGAGAGCAGATACAGACATACGGACACCCACAGAGAGCAGATACAGACATACGGACACCCAGAGAGAGCAGATACAGACATACGGACACCCAGAGAGAGCAGATACAGACATACGGACACCCACAGAGAGCAGACACAGACATATGGACACGCAGAGAGAGCAGATACAGACATACGGACACCCAGAGAGAGCAGATACAGACATACGGACACCCAGAGAGAGCAGATACAGACATATGGACACCCAGAGAGAGCAGATACAGACATACGGACACCCAGAGAGAGCAGACACAGACATACGGACACCCACAGAGAGCAGATACATGAGTTCGTACCACACCAATCTTAGTTGAGTATTTATTTACTAGAAAGCTAAAATGATGATAAAAGATACACATACACAAAAACACATTCAAGGCTATTGATTAGAACTTAGTATAACGGGCTAACAGACTATGGTGCGTGTTACCCAAAATGGGGAATTAAAAGAGAGAGAAAAAGAGAGTACACGAGAGAAATATACATTTGGGTGCATATGTCAGCTATGCTTATTTTAACCCTAGCCTTGCCCCGAACTGCCGCTCTTATGGGTCAGAATATAATGATGTAATTACGTGTTGGAGGTCTTAGATGGGAAGCTCTGCGTGGGTCGTTTAGGCTTCTCAATGACGCACTTCTCAGGCACAACTCTCTGGTTGTCCTCACGATGTCAGTGTCCTTTTGGTCTGATTCCTCGCCCTTGCTCTGGGAGGGGTCTTCTGAGGGCAGACAGCTCTGTAGCTCAGAGCTCACAGCGTAGGAATGAAACAGTGTAGATACCACGATTCGATGGAGAGTGGAGGTTAGATGGTCCGGCTTGAATTCACCTGCTTAGACACAGCTACTCATCAGTAGCATGGGTAGAAAAATATTTCTTTGTCTTCAACCTTGGGTTGAGTTTTGGGTTCGTTGACTTTTTAGACCTCGGCTGCAGCTCGGGTCACTTAGTTTGATCTGTTAATTCTTAGCTCTCATGTCTTATACCCTCGGGTCAGAAGTGGGCATAACCACCTTTATGGCAATTCTCAGGGCGTACCAAGTTAAGAAGCAAGGTCTAGATTTTACTCAAATCCAATTTTAGACAACTAACTTCACATTTCATCTTTACCAAAACATTCTCTTTGATTTGGACATTTTCCACACAACGTACAATGTATAAACACCAAGCATATCCTAGGAAAACTCTTACAGTTACAATGTTTTCGTAATAACGTAATATATTAACCTTTAATAACAAAACGAAAATGACATACATTTTCATATTCCATCTATCGTCATGACCACCATTGTGGCTGACGGAAACCATTGTTCCAAAGTACCTTCATTGCATGTTTAATGTTCTGAGGCTGAGGTTCTCCATAGTGAGACGACAAAGGAATGTTGTCTGTGGCCTAAGATTTACCAGGGGCGTGAGGGGTCATAAAAAACCAACATCTTCAGACCCCTAGATCTCTCCTCCTCTGTTGGGGGTGAGAGATAATCTGTAGGGTTGTGGTCTCCTGTAACCTGACCTGATCAGAACAGACACACACACACACACACACACACGCACACACACACACACACACACACACACACACACACACACACACACACACACACACACACACACACACACACACACACACACACACACACACACACACACACAAATCAGGACCATGGACAGCCACATCATAATTAGCTTGCGTTGATTTGACTAAATCGTTTTTGGTATCTTTTAGTTGTCACCGTATTAGACTAGGCAGAGGAGATTTGATGAAGTTGAAATGGTGCTGGAATAGTGATGGCAGCTCCTGTTTTCTTTGCAACTTGCGGTAACTCTCTGTGGTTCTCAATCAATAGTTGTTTAGTGGTCCGAAAATGTCGGAAACATTAACTTGCTTGACCATGCTGTGGATCATGTAACTGTCTCTTATTGTACATGCTTTGTGGACTTCACTGGTGTCATGACGTTGGCCTGGGGGTAGGTTTATGACAGTCATAAATACCCCCCCCCCCCCTTTTTCCTCTCTCTACCCTACTGATGTTACATTTGAAAACCCCTTGGTTAACATAGAGATTCTGGGAACATCAGAAGGTGGGGGGAAATGAACTATATTCTGGTTAGCCGACCAATTGAACATATGCAGTGGTACTTAATGAATATGATGTCAGTTCGGTTGTCATCTGAGATATTCTCATCAATGATAAGATGACATAAACTCAACAGTGTAAAGTCTACACATCAGAGTTATCGGATTCACATGGAATTGTTGTTCAATTTAAATGTTTGAATATGAAATTATTCATGATGGGATGAGATGTGATTTTAGCTTCTAAAATATGAGAATTGGGTTTTCATGACTGAATTAGGCCCGACTCAGTGGCCCGCCCACGTGAAGAGACATAGGTTGTAAACTATGAAACACACCCCTTTTCTCCCTCCACTATATAAGCCCTTGACGAAAATATAACCTCCTGTTCCGAGGATGTGAGGATGACGGTCCGATGTCAGAATGGTTCAGATAATAACTACAGAATGAAGTCAACAGCAGCGTGAGCTTTGGTTGCGAATGGTATGAACTTTGAACTCTTATTCACTACAGAAGTGATACCTCCTAGCCATTGATTTAGCAACAGCAGCTGCAAACGAGGGTTAGGAAGGAACAGACAGAGTATCCCGTCTATCACACAACAACGTTACTACAACGTATCCAAATGACCACCAGAGACATTCTTCAAAGGACAAAGGACTCGGTTTGGCAACACGGCCTTCCATCTACCACCAACCTACCGAAGTGCATCTCAGAGTAAATATTTATTGCATTTTCCTTTTCAAATGGGCGGTAATGCGGTAATTTAGAAAGCATAAAATACTGTATTTACGATAGCACAGTTTCTCCCTTTGTCTCTGTCTTCCCGCTCTTTCACTCAATCCCAGCCCTTCTCTTTTGTGTAACCAGCTGTCATATCTGTTCCGCCCGCCAGGGACGTTTTCCTTTATGACGTAATATGTAATCAAGCTATGATTATTTCTGTTTATATGTAATTCTGTGTGATTAGTTAGGTATTTAGTAAATAAATAATTAAACCCAATTTTGTATTGCTGATTCAAATTGTTAACCAGGGTTCGTGAAGATAACCAAGAATTTACAACTTTCAGATGAGATTGAATTAAGGTGACAATTAATATTGACTGCCATTGATGTAAAATATTACTAGGTCTTTAAGAGTTTATTCGGAAGATAAGAACTCTATAAATATTATTTCATGGTGCCCCGACTCTCTAGTTAATTACATTTACATGATTAGCTCAATCAGGTAATATTAATTACGGAGAAAGGATTTTATAGAATAGCATGTCATATCACTTAATCCGGCATAGCCAAAGACACGACACTGGACAGAGGTTGCTATCCGGTTTTGTGATAAAAACAAAGGCGTAGTTGAATTTATTCTGCCACTGTGTCTTCTTATTGTCTCGGCTTTTAGGTCGTATATATTACGGTTGCAAGGCATATGAATTAACAGGTTATAGAGCAAAAAACACAATTATCACATATAGGTTGTAATATGGCTTTGTTTTTCCATATACGGGTCTCCCATTCAACAGCTAACCTATCCCTAGCCGTCATAACTTCTGAAATGCTGCATCTGTAACTGCAAGCTAAAAGCATTCCAGAATTTCTCCCTGACTGTACATTAATTATTAATTACATTATAATCCAGAGGAAAAAGTGTTTATCTTCCTCTACCGTTGTTATTCCAGTAATCCCAATAGTGACAATAATTGAGAGAGAACTAGAGGGAGAACTTCCTTTCATTACTGTGCTCATGTGGTTATCTACAGTAACTGTCTCTCTATTGGATATGATGGGGGCTAACTATAATAAATGTGTTCAGGGACACATGGTGTAAATCAGGGTCAGTGGTGAGACAGTGACCTCGGGCCGTTTGTTTTTCTTAAGCAAATGGTCGGGGGCCGGAACACAATTTCAAATCATTTGTGGACTGCAAATTGACCACAAGAATCCCAAACGGATATAATATTTGATTAAAACATAAAATATTTGTACGCTATCACGTGTCTTTCTATTATGTGTGGGAATACTTGGGAACAGATTTACTAAATTAAAATCATTTGGAGCTGATTTCCTGGTGTTTTTACAGTCTTTGATGTCCAGCAATGAAAATATAAAAATATATACTTTTTTTATTTTGATGTGCTCAGAAAACTTGGGGCCAAATAAAACCACCTTTGGGCCAAATTCAGCTCACAGTTGGGGAACCCTGCTCTAAAATGTCAGCTCCTATTTATACACTGCCAGGCATCAAGCTATACCATTCCCCAGAAAATGCCCTTTTAAATTATTGACACTCAATTATTTATTAGTGTGCGTTCAGGACTTATTATTATGTTGAATAATTCAGGTTAATAATTCAACATGAGATAAAAAATGGTCTGGGTTAACTCAGTTAACAATTAGCTTGGGAGAGTAAGGCTGCATGCATACAGTTCGCCCAATTCTGATATTTCTTTCACTAATTGGTATTTTTACCAATCAGATCAGCTCTGATTGGTCAAAAGACCAACTAGTGGAAAAAATATCAGAATTGGGCGAACTGTGTCAACACAGCCTTAGAGAGCCACTGACTGACTGTTTTTTGAACTGTGTGACTAGTCATTTATTATGTCTGTGATGCTGTGATAATGCTCTGATATTACGTAGCCTATGACTTGGAACACGTTGTTGACATTGTGTTGCTTGACATTTTTTAATATTATCTAGTCATAACAAACTTAGTCATACTAATAGAAATATGACTAAGATGTTCTAACTCTGTCTGCAGGTGATCTGTCTTTCTCTGTCATTTGTCTACATGTGGGTTCTTGGCTGCAACTTGCAAGTGTTTTTCAAGTGTGTGTGTGTGTGTGTGTGTGAGAGTGTGTGAGTGCGCAAGTGCGTGAGTAGCAAATAAGGCTGGTGTGTTGAAAATAAAACAGCTCTTGTCTAGTCATTATATTGAATTAGTTTTGAGGAGTAAGAACATGTGTGTCAGTGGAGTCTCCTCCTCAGAGGAAGGGGAGGACAGTGAAATCCTCCTCGGTGAAATGTAATAAAAATATAAACAGTGAAACATAAATTTTTTTATCCTTTTAGATAACACTATACTAAATATACATACTGTATGTCACCAAATAATTGATTAAAATACACTGTTTTGGAATTAGGGTCCACAGTAACTTCAACAGCAATGTCAGGGGTAGCACCATGGTGTAGCTGAAGGACGGCTAGCTTCCATCCTCCTCTAGCTACATTGACTTCAATACAAAACCTAGGACGTGTCACGTCCTGACCGTAGAGAGCGTTTTATGTCTCTATTTTGGTTTGGTCAGGGTGTGATTTGGGTGGGCAGTCTGTTCTATGTTCTATGATTTTCTATTTCTATGTGTTTGGCCGGGTGTGGTTCTCAATCAGAGGCAGCTGTCTATCGTTGATTGAGAACCATACTTAGGTACCCTTTTCCCCCACCTGTTATGTGGGAAGTTAACTTTGTAGTTGTTCAGGGCACATAGCCCAAAGCTTCACGGTTGTTTTTTTGTAATTTGTTTTGTCGGCGTCATTTTAAAATAAAGTTATAATGTACACTTACCGTGCTGCACCTTGGTCCAGCCCTACAGCCAGCTGTGACAGGACACTCGTAGGCCTCACCCCCTTTCATAGACATACACGGTAATTATGACCACTTCCGGAGGACGTCATCCAATTAATCAAAGCTTTTGCAGTATGAACTGACATGTTGTCCATCCAATCATAGAATTAGGATCAGAGAATTAACCTAATGTGTTGTATTGGGATTCTATGGGGGTTCTATGTGTTGAGAAGCTTGGTGACATTGTTGGATAGAGATTAAGAGTGAAGAGTGATAGTTGAGCAATTTTTTTATATTATTCAATTGAAATTTGGTTTTATTTTCATTACAGGAGATGAGGAGGTATATTATGAATTGTTTTCTTAGTTTTAGATCTTTATTTTTGTGTCCAGTTAGTGTAATTTATTTAAATTTGCCTTGCTAACTTCAGTAGCTAGCTAGCAACCAGGGCGAGTTTGCAGTTTTCTCCGCCAGAATGGCCGCTGCCAAAAACGTTGTGGAAGAACCCCCATTCTCTGGGGTACACGGAAAAAGTGTGAATTAAAAGCGAGGGTCGACCTCTGCCTGAGATCAGTTTCATGAAGAAGGAAGAAAAGGTGAGGGCGTTCAATACCAACTGATATCAATAGTTTATATGGTTAACAGGCAGCCTATCGTCAAGCCACCTGTTTTAATGGCCTTGCCTGCTTTTTGGAAAGTCGATCCTTGGTCGAAAGGTGGATATAGTGACCTGAAGAACAGGTACAGTTGAAGTCGGAAGTTTACATGCACTTAGGTTGCAGTCATTAACTCGTTTTTCAACCACTCCACAAAATTATTGTTAACAAACTATAGATTTGGCAAGTCGGTTAGGACATCTAATTTGTGCATGACACAAGTAATTTTTCCAACAGTTGTTTACAGACAGATTATTTCACTTATAATTCACTGTATCACAATTCCAGTGGGTTAGAAGTTTATATACACTAAGTTGACTGTGCCTTTAAACAGCTTGGAAAATTCCAGAACATTATGTCATGGCTTTAGAAGCTTCTGATAGGCTAATTGACATCATTTGAGTCAATTGGAGGTGTACCTGTGGATGTATTTCAAGGCCTACCTTCAAACTCAGTGCCTCTTTGCTTGACATCATGGGAAAATCAAAAGAAATCAGCCAAGACCTCAAAGAATTGTAGACCTCCACAAGTCTGGTTCAACCTTGGGAGCAATTTCCAAATGCCTGAAGGTACCACGTTCATCTGTACAAACAATAGTATGCAAGTATAAACACCATGGGACCACGCAGCTGTCTTACCGCTCAGGACGAGACACATACTGTCTCCTAGAGACGAACGTACTTTGGTGCGAAAAGTGCAAAGCAATCCCAGAACAACAGCAGATGCTGGAGGAAACAGATGTGAAGATCCTGGAGGAAACAGGTACAAAAGTATGTACACTATATCCATATTAAAACGAGTCCTATATCGACATAACCTGAAAGGCCGCTCAGCAAGGAAGAAGCAACTGCTCCAAAACCGCCATAAAAAAAACAGACTATGGTTTGCAACTGCACATGGAAACAAAGATCGTACCTTTTGGAGAAATGTCCTCTGGTCTGATGAATCAAAAATAGAACTGTTTGGCCATAATGACTATCGTTATGTTTGGAGGAAAAAGGGGGAGGCTTGCAAGCCGAAGAACACCATCCCAACTGTGAAGCACGGGGATGGCAGCATCATGTTGCGGGGATGCTTTGGTGCAGGAAGAACTGGTGCACTTCACAAAATAGATGGCATCACGAGGGAGGAAAATTATGTGCATATATTGAAGCAACATCTCAAAGCATCAGTCAGGAAGTCGCAAATGGGTCTTCCAAATGGACAATGTCCCAAGGCATACTTCCAAAGTTGTGGCAAAATGACTTAAGGACAACAAAGTCAAGGTATTGGAGTGGCCATCACAAAGCCTTTATCTCAATCCTATAGAACATTTGTGGGCAGAACAGAAAAAGTGTGTGCGAGCAAGGAGGCCTTACAAACCTGACTCAGTTACACCAGCTCTGTCAGGAGGAATGGGCCTAAATTCACCCAACTTATTGTGGGAAGCTTGTGGAAGGCTTCCTGAAACATTTGTCCCAAGTTAAACAATTTATAGGCAATGCTACCAAATACTAATTGAGTGTATGTAAACTTCTGACCCACTGGGAATGTGATGAAAGAAATAAAAGCTGAAATAAATAATTCTCTCAACTATTATTCTGACATTTCACATTCTTAAAATAAAGTGTTGATCCTAACTGACCTAAGACAGGGAATTTTTGCTAGGATTAAATGTCAGGAATTGTGAAAAATTGAGTTTAAATGTATTTGGCCAAGGTGTATGTAAACCTCCGACTGTATGTTCTCAAGCTTCTTATCAACTGCGTTTTTGGGTATGCAAGAATTTGCTTTAAGAGGACATGACGAGAGGGAAAGTTCAGCCAACAAGAGCAACTATAAGGAGCTTGCAGAATTGTCTTTTCTGGGATGTTGAAAACAATTCTGAATTAATTGATGGCTTCCATCGCCTCATCCATTAAAAGTTAGATGAAAGAGAGAGGTTGACACACCACATTTTTTCATGTGAGCTCAAGTAAGCTTTCTATTTTCCTCCAGGTCCTTATTTAGCAAAGATGATAACACAATCACCCCGGACAGAAACTCATTACATAAATGTTGCAGCAGCCTAGGCTACACCTAAACATCCCATGCATCATGTCAGAAATCTGACATGTTGTATGGGATCAAAACGAGACTATTTTTCATTCTGATCAACTGTAGGCTACTAATAAGAGCAGCTGCATACAGCCTATGCGCCCTGTCCATCTGGTCAGGGTAACTAATTGGTAGCGTTATTTATTTATAGTCCATTGGTGTGTCAGGAGAAAATGTGATCAAATTTGGTTTATATTCAAAATTGGGCTGGCTAGGCTGCCGATACGTTTTGAATCCAAAATTATTAACTGGAATTAATCAATCAACATAATAGTGATGACAGATGTGATTTAAATGTTGCATAGGTCTGCATGATGCAAACATGCATAAAGAAAGCTCAGCCCTGTGAGTTCTATTGTCTATCAGTTGTTGTCTATGTGTCTGGGTAGAGGAAATCACACTCCTAATCTAGTCTAAATGTAATTTATATGAACAAATATAAGGTAGCTGCAGTTTGACAGGGTTATCATCCCCCCCAGGGCCAGGTTTTTAAAACCATGTGACCTGATTAGGAAAAACTGGTCCCATCATAGCCCATATAAAACATTTTTACAACAATTAATCAGTCATACGTCCAGAGTTTTCCTAGTTAGTTTAACATACAGACTAACTGATGCCCCCACACATTGACTCTGTACCGGTGCCCCCTGTATAAAGTCTCGCTACTGTTATTTTATTGTTGTTACTTAATTATTTGTTATTTTTCCGATAAAAAAACAAAACATTATTTTTATTTTTTACTTCAATTTATTTAGTAAATACTTTCTTAACACTTGTTTTTTCTTCTTAAAACTGCATTTTTGGTGAAGGGCATGTAAGTAAGCATTAACCTGTAAGGTCTACACCTATTGTACTGAGCCCTTTCCAACACTGTGTATATAGCCCTCTCATTCCCATTCCCCACAATATTGTACTATAAAGGTCTTTATTAAATGCTTTAGATTAAAATAATTAGTCTTTGACGATTCTTTTAAAGACATTTTGTTATCTCTGTGCGTTCCGCGCCTATACCGTGGGTCTTTTTTCAAGTCACCAGCCTCCACTGGTGTGTGTGTGTGTGTGTGTGTGTGTGTGTGTGTGTGTGTGTGTGTGTGTGTGTGTGTGTGTGTGTGTGTGTGTGTGTGTGTGTGTGTGTGTGTGTGTGTGTGTAGCAAATAAGGATGGTGTGTTAAAAATAAAACAGCTCGTCTAGTCGTTATACTGACTTATTTATGGAGAGTAAGATTGTGTGTATGGTGTGTGTCATGGGAATGTTTGTGTCATGGGAATGGGACGAGTCACATCTCACCTCCCTCCCACCCCACAGCCAGACACTCACACACACACACGCATACCGGCATACCTGCACACACATACGGGTTAGGGCCAGAGTTCACGACATGATATGTCTGTCTTTTCTCTCTGATTGATGGATTGATAGTACAGTAGGTATTGACTGTGGTTGAGGTGATAAGCTGCAGCACAGTAATCACATACACATCCCTAGAGAGTGTTGAGGCTTGGAGAGACCATCTGCTGCTAAACTCAGGGACCTTCAGGACCAGATCAGAAAAGCCTTGCTATATCCAGTATCATTACAGTTGCTCATTAACAGACTAGTGTCCCCTCATATCTGACTGCGTGTGTGTGTGTTACTGATCAGGTTTCCAGGGTCCACTGGAGCATGTGAAATGACACTACAAGAGCCACTAATGACTCATACTGGTGCCACCTTTCCCTTTCTATCTCAAGTGCACACACACAAGCACACAATCATTTTACACAATGCACATAACTTTAAAAGATGATTAATGGTCACCCCTTATCCACAAAGACTGATTATCATATTGTGTTGAGATGAATGTGGTCAAAGCATGGTGCAATCAATACTGTATAAAAAGCTGTGTGATCATTTATCCATGTAGTAATTCATATAGCCTAACATGTCGTTTTTAATTATCCCTGGCTGCTGGCATAAATCAAGCTGCAACCATTAATGGTTTGGGAGAAGTAGAAGAGGACAGCTACAGATGGAGCTTCTCTCTCTGAATGGGCCTATAGAAGCTAATGTGAGCGCTATGAAGCCTGGCAGCTATTTATTTCCTCTATGAAATGCATTCATCTACATAAAAAAACAAGCTGTCAGGCTAAAAAAGAAAAAGAAAGAGAGAGAAAAAAACTACAGCCATCAAACATGTCACCAAGGACATGGGCTGCGGCATGGCTGACTGATTTGAGGAGAGCGGAAAGCTTTAAAATCAGAGGTAAATCGTTGGATTCTGCAGGAGCCTCTCTCTCTCTCTCAGTCAAAGCAATGTCTGCCATTATGGTAATAGGAGGATGGACGGCTACCGCTGTGTCCAGCCTGGATTACAGCGGCTCAATGGTGTGACTAAAAATAAATGAGAGACTGACTAAAGGTGCTATCAGGCCCTCTAAGAGGATGTTAAATCATCAGTAGGGTAATTTGATAATTATTGGTATTTTATAGATATTTGAAGTGTCTCTGAAATGAGTTCCATGTTCATTTTGTATACATCTATTCAATTTCCACTGGTGGAGGAGGTCAGTCTCACCTGGTTCCTCTTCAATTTAACTCATCAGTATTAGTCCTAAATAATGTGGCTCTGGATTGTATTGATTTACCCTTTGTTATACCATGGTGGGTCTAATCCTGAATGCTGATTGGTTAAAACCGCATTCCATTCGGTGTCTATTCCACAAGTTACCACCAGCTAAATCTATGATATTAAAATGCCTATTTACTCTGTTCCTATCTGACTGCACAATCCACTGTCTCATCAGCCCAGCCAAGCAATTTATACATTTGATCTCCACTATAAAAAGCAACTAGACATTATCTCATATTTCTTTTAGGCTAACATTTCATTTTCAACACCAGAGATTTGTATAAACCTTGCTGTCTGTCCTCTGACATTTGCAACATTGTTTCAATATTCATATCTCCAGCTGCACTTTTATTTATTTTTATTCCTATGATTTATGTTTCCTGTTTATTAAGAATAACATTGATGGACCATTTTCAGGTAGCCTAGTTAGTTGGGTTTTAGAGAACAGTCGATGACATGGCATTCATCCATTGGTTGACGCAATAGAACATTTGCAATGCAGTCTTCATGGAACGCGACCAGTACCAACGACAGGTGGATCCTCATATGAAACAAAAAGATACTTCAAAAGGAGATACAATAAACATAGATTTGACAGAAAAACAAACATAATGGTAATAGTACAATGCATAACATTAACATTTCAGGATGGATTATCCCAAAGTACTGCATGAGAAAGGGCCTCTCTGTCTAGAACACCTAACTTGAATTACTTGTGGTTTGGCAAGATAACAATACGGGAATGTATTGGCAGCATTTCCAAAGGAAAATGGGCGTGAGCCCGTGACATTTAGGCCCTACCTGTGTTTTTGACCTTTGTCTTGTTTTTAATCAACAACTAATACTTTTGTCCCTGTGTCATTCTCTGGGTTGAGAAGACAAATGAATACACAGCATAACTTGTATTTATTTTTCATGGGATGAGTTTCAGTTGCTTCGTACAGTTTAACTTTCACAACATTTTAAAGGCCCTGCAACCTTTTTCTCTGTTTTGGAGGCCATTGAACTCCAGGCTGCGATCTGAGGATGATTGTTTAGAGGGATGTTTGAGGATGGGCCTTCAGCCTCTATCATAGCCAACAGCGGTAGGCCTAACTCAAGAGTAAGGATTCTCTAGTGGTGTCAAGCTACATAAAACCCTGCTTTCATTGCAGCAACTTGACTGTTTTCTCCCCTTAGCCCATCGCCAATGCTTAACGGGTCCTATTGTGCATCGAGGTCCTGTCTGTTAAAATTCTGCGTAAATGGATGGGTCTGCAAGAGTAAGCAAAATGCTTCAGTTAAAGTTTTCTCTGAGCTAGAGGCTAAAGCTGTACGCTGTAGTTAGGTTAACCCTCAACTATGGCTTCATGTGACATAGCTGTTAGCTTTGAGCCAAAGCTGTGCACTACAATTACACTCAGCTACTCAGACCACAACAAAACAATTGCATTAGCTACTGTTGGCTGTTTATCATCAGCTGTAGGCACTGCAGGCAATGCTAAGGTTAACTCTGATCTCAAGTTGAGCTAAAATCAAATCAAATCTTCAAATCAAATTGTATTGGTCCCCATACACATATTTAGTAGATGTTATTGTGTGTGTGTAGCAAAATGCTTGCTCCAACAGTGCAGTAGTATCTAAAAAATTCACAACAATACACACACATCTAAAAGTAAAAGGATGGAATTAAGAAATGTATAAATATTAGATTGAGCAATGTCGGAGTGGCATTGACTAAAATACAGTAGAATAGAATACAGTATATAAACTCAGCAAAAAAAGAAACATCCTCTCACTTTCAACTGCATTTAATTTCAGCAAACTTAACATGTGTAAATATTTATATGAACATAACAAGATTCAACAACTGAGACATAAACTGAAAAAGTTCCACAGACATGTGACTAACAGAAATTGAATAATGTGTCTCTGTACAAAGGGGGGTCAAAATCAAACGTTGCAGTCAGTATCTGGTGTGTTCACCAGCTGCATTAAGTACTGCAGTGCATCTCCTACTCATGGACTGCACCAGATTTGCCAGTTCTTGCTGTGAGATACACAGACACCCCACTCTTCCACCAAGGCACCTGCAATTTCCCGGACATTTCTGGGGAGAATGGCCCTAGCCCTCACCCTCCGATCCAACAGGTCCCAGACGTGCTCAACGGGATTGAGTTCCGGGTTCTTCGCTGGCCATGGCAAAACACTGAGATTCCTGTCTTGCAGGAAATCACGCACGGAACGAGCAGTATGGCTGGTGGCATTGTCATGCTGAAGGGTCATGTCAGGATGAGCCTGCAGGAAGGGTACCACATTAGGGGGGAGATTGCATGCGTTGAGATTGCCTGCAATGACAACAAACTCAGTCTGATGATGCTGTGACACACCGCCCAGACCATGACAGACCCTCCACCTCCAAATCGATTTCCGCTCCAGAGTACAGGCCTTGGTGTAACGCTCATTCATTTGACAATAAACACGAATCCGACCATCACCCCTGGTGAGACAAAACTGCGACTCATCAGTGAAGAGCACTTTTTGCCAGTCCTGTCTGGTCCAGCGACGGTGGGTTTGTGCTCATAGGCGATGTTGTTGCCGGTGATGTCTGGGGAGGACCTGCCTTACAACAGGCCTACAAGCCCTCAGTCCAGCCTCTCTCAGCCTATTGTGGACAGTCTGAGCACTGATGGAGGGATTGTGCGTTCCTGGTGTAACTCGGGCAGTTGTTATTGCCATCCTGTACCTGTCCCGCAGGTGTGATGTTCGGATGTACCGATCCTGTGCAGGTGTTGTTACACGTGGTCTGCCACTGCGAGGAAGACCAGCTCTCTGTTCTGTCTCCCTGTAGCGCTGTCTTAGGCATCTCAAAGTACAGACATTGCAATTTATTGCCCTGGCCACATCTGCAGTCCTCATGCCTCCTTGCAGAATGCCTAAGGCACGTACAGACAGATGAGCAGGGACCTTGGGCATCTTTCTTGAGGTGTTTTTCAGAGTCAGTAGAAAGGCCTCTTTACTGTCTTAACTTTTCATAACTGTGAACTTAATTGCCTACCATCTGTAAGCTGTTAGTGTCTGAACGACCGTTCCACAGGTGCATGTTCATTAATTGCTTATGGTTCATTGAACAAGCTTAGGAAACAGTGTTTAAACCTTTTACAATGAAGATCTGTGAAGTTATTTGTATTTTTTATGAATTATCTTTGAAAGACAGGATCCTGAAAAAGGGACGTTTCTTTTTTTGCTGAGTTTACATATGAGATGAGTAAAGCAGTATATAGACATTATTAAAGTGATTAGTGTTCCATTATTAAAGTGGCCAGTGATCCCAAGTCTATGCATATAGGGTAGCAGCGTCAAACGTGCAGGGTTGCATAACCGGGTGGAAGCTGGCTAGTGATGGCTATATAACAGTTTGATGGCCTTGAGATAGAAGCTGCTTTTCAGTCTCTCGCTCCCAGCTTTGATGCACCTGTACTGACCTTACCTTCTGAATGATAGCAGGGTGAACAGGCCGTGGCTCAGGTGGTTGATGTCCTTGATGATCTTTTTGGCCTTTCTGTGTCATCGGTTGCTGTAGGTTTCATGGACGGCAGGTAGTTTGCCCCCGGTGATGCGTTGGGCAGACTGCACCACCCTCTGGTGAGCCCTGCGGTTGTGGGCGGTGCAGTTGCCGTACCAGACGGTGATACAGCTTGACAGGATGCTCTCAATTGTGCATCTGTAAAGGTTTGTGAGGGTTTTAGTGGCTAAGCGCTGTTGCACATTCTTCACCACACTGTCTGTTTGGGTGGACCATTTCAGATCGTCAGTGATGTGTACACCAAGGAACTTGAAGCTTTCCACCTTCTCCACTGTGGTTCTGTCGATGCCTCCTCCCTGTAGGCTGTCTCGTCATTGTTGGTAATTAGGCCCACTACTGTTGTGTCGTTTGTAAACTTGATGATTGAGTTGGAGGCGTGCGTGGCCACGCAGTCATGGGTGAACAGTGAGTACAGGAGGGGGCTGAGCATGCACCCTTGTGGGGCCCCTGTGTTGAGGATCAGCGATGTGGAGGTGTTGTTTCCTACCTTCACCACCTGGGGGCAGCCCGTCAGGAAGTCCAGGACCCAGTTGCACAGGGCGGGTTTCAGACCCAGGGCCCCGAGCTTAAAGATGAGCTTGGAAGGTACTATGGTGTTGAATGCTGAACAATAGTCAATGAACAGCATTCCTACATACAGTATTAACATCTGCTAACCATGTGTATGTGACAAATAAAATTTGATTTGATTTTGAGTAGGTATTCCTCTTGTCCAGATGGGATAGGGCAGTGTGCAGTGTAATGGCGATTGAATCGTCTGTGGATCTATTGGGGCAGTAAGCAAATTGAAGTGGGTCTAAGGTGTCAGGTAAGGTAGTGATATGATCCTTAACGAGCCTCTCAAAGCACTTCATGATGACAGAAGTGAGTGCTACGGGCCTGTATTCATTTAGGTCAGTTACCTTTGCTTTCTTGGGTACAGGACCAATGGTGAACATCTTGAAGCAAGTGGGGAAAGCAGACTGGGATAGGGAAAGATTGAATATGTCCATAAACACTCCAGCCAGCTGGTCTGCGTATGCTCTGAAGATGCAGCTGCAAAGGTTAACACGCTTAAATGTCTTATTCACTTCGGCCACAGAGAAGGAGAGCCCACAGTCCTTGGTAGTGGGCCGCGTCGGTGGCACTGTGTAATCCTCAAAGCGGGCAAAGAAGGTGTTTAGCTTTTCCAGAAGCAAGACGTCAGTGTCCGCGACGTGGCTGGTTTTCCCTTTGTAGTCCGTGTCTGTAGACCCTGCGTCATACGTCTCCATGTCTGAACCGTTGAATTGCAACTCCACTTTTTCGCTGTACTGACATTTTGCCTGTTTGATTGCCTTACGGAAGGAATAACTACATTGTTTGTATTCTGCCATATTCCCAGTCACCTTGCCATGGTTAAATGCGGTGGTTCGAGCTTTCAGTTTTGCACAAATGCTGCCACCTATCCACAGTTTCTAGTTTGGGTAGGTTTTAAAAGTCACAGTGGGCACAACATCTCCTATACACTTCCTCATGAACTCAGTCCCCGTATCCGTGTATTCATCAATGTTATTCTCAGAGGCACCCAGAACATATCCGCATGATCAAAACAATCTTGAAGAATGAATTCTGATTGGTCAGACCAGCATTGAATAGACATTAGCACGGGTACTTCCTGTTTGAGTTTTTGCCTATAGGAAGGGAGGAGCAAAATAGAGTCGTGATCAGATTTGCCGAAGGGAGGGCGGGGAAGTAGGCATTTTGAAAAGTTGAGTAGCAGTGGTCCAGTGCTTTTCCAGAGCGAGTAGTACAGTGAATGTGTTGGTTTTCAAAATATTGTTTTGTTAAAATCTCTAGCAACAATAAATGTGGCCTCAGGATATGTGATTTCCAGTTTGCATAAAATCCAGTGTAGTTCTTTGAGGGCCGTCGTGATATCGTCTTGAGGGGGAATATACACGGCTGTGACTATAACCACAGATAATTATCTTGGGAGGTAATACGGTCGGAATTTAACTGTGAGGTATTCTAGGTCGGGTGAACAAAAGGACTATAGTTTCTGTATACTATCACAATCACACCATGAGTAGTTAATCATGAAACAAACACCCCTGCCTTTCTTCTTCCCAGAGAGTTTTTTATTCCTGTCTGCGCGATGTACTGAGAAACCAGCTGGCTGTAAGGACGGGGACAGTATATCCCGAGAGAGTCATGTTTCTGTGAAACAGAGTATGTTACAATCCCTGATGTCTCTTTGGAAGGAGATCCTCGCTCTGAGCTAGTCTACTTTATTGGCCAGAGACTGAACATTAGCGAGTAATATACTCGGAACAGGTGGATGGTGTGCACTCCCTCTGAGTCGGGCTAGAAGTCAACTCCAAATATCCTCTTCTCCCCGGAATAAATTAAATTGGGGGGTATGAACAAAGTGGTATTCCTGGTCGTAATGCTGGTGAGTTACCGTCGCTCTAATATCCAAAAGTTATTTCCGACTGTATGTAATAACACAAAAATGTTCTGGGATAATAATATAAGAAATGACACACAAAAAACGAAATACTGCAAAGTTGCTTAGGAGCTAGAATTAGAGCTGCCATATCTGTCGGCACCATCTAGACCATCTGTCTTAGCCTTCTGCTGATAAAAGGCCCCCAAAAGCAGCAGAATGCATGGTGAAGTGGTTATATGAACCTCAGTATCTGTACTACAGTACACTGTCTGCATACTAAGGTTAGGTCTGAGCTATATACCAGAAGTACTAAGGCGATGAGGTATGGTAAGACTCTACATAGCAAGTGATCATAGCACAGCTATACATAATTCAGCAAGCAAATATATTGGGTTCTTTAATTTTTGGATCTATGTTGACCCTTTCTGTGCCTTAAAATGCTTTGTCCCTCATATCCTTCCTTTCATCCCTTGGCTCCATCCCACGGTCTGACAACCAGCTGACACTCTCTCTTGTCTCTGGACCAAAATCCCTGGGATTTAGCTAGGTAAAATCAGAGCACCAGAAAACAAAGAAAAATAATTTCTTCCTCTCTCTCTCTCTCCCTCCCTCTCTCTCTTTGACTGTCTCTCTTTGACTGTTCACCCCGCTACCATCCAGAAGGTGAGGTCAGTACAGGTGAATCAAATCTGGGGCCGAGAGACTGAAAAACAGCTTCTATCTCAAGGCCATCAGACTGTTAAACAGCAATCACTAACTCAGAGAGGCTGCTGCCTACTTTGAGACCCGATCACTGGACACTTTAATAAATGGATCACTAGTCACTTTAAATGATGCCACTTTAATAATGTCTACATATCTTACATTACTCATATCACATGTATATGCACCTTGCCTATGGCACTCAGCCATCGCACATCCATATACTTATGTGTACATATTCTCATTCGATTTGTGTTTATTAGGTACATGTTGTGGAATTGTTCGATTACTTGTCCAGATATTACTGGACAATCAGAACTAGAAGCACAAGCATTTCACTACACTCGCATTAACATCTGCTAACCATGTGCATGTGACCAATAAAATTGAATTTGATTTGAGTTCCTGGAAAAGCATCAGAGATTTTCGAAATCAATGCTATTTTCCAGCCACATGTCATACTGACATACTCATCAGCTGAAGAGTCATTACTTTGATGCTTTGCGCTGTGCTTTCGAGGCACTTGACTTTCCCTTTCCCTCTGCGGAGTGCATGTGGAGATATGGCCATGCCTACGCACACATTCACAGGGCTGATTACCTTTGTTTTAGTGGCACCTAGATTAGAGATGATGGCCTCACTTATAGGGGCTTAAAAGCTCTGTTTTCACCAGACAAGGGCTTTGAGACTCACTTCCAGACTATTTTTCACCCTCTGCAGCTAATGCATTTATAAGGCAAGCACATATCTAGTCCTGTTATAGCTGCTATTGAGAAAGAGAAAGAGGGATACCCTTCAGTTGCACAACTGAATGCATTCAACCGAAATGTGTCTTCTGTATTTAACCCAACCCCTCTGAATCAGAGAGATGCGGGGGGCTGCCTTAATCGACGTCCACGTCATCGGCGCCCTGGGAGCAGTTGTTGTTGGCGGTTAACTTCCTTGCTCAATGGCAGAATGGCAGACTTTTTTAACCAGCGACCTTTTGGCCCAACGCTCTTAACCACTAGGCTACCTTGCACACCAAGGCAGCCTAGAGACAGAGCGCAATGGATCTTCCCCATCTGTTAGTCTCATCACAACGAATAAAGTAAATCGCCTCGCTCACTTGCTCAGACACAGTCGATTCCATGTTAGTACAGCCCTGGCTGTAAAAAGTGCTTTGTCATTGTGGGAGAAAGTAAAGCCACCGTAATGCAACATCAAGATGGCAGCAATTCATTTAGCAGCTCTAGTAACATGTATAACCTTGACTATATGTCTTGTTCATCTTTCCGTTCTGTTCCATCAGAACTGTGATTTATCACTATGTAAAAAATGTACATTAATCTGCTCCATGTTAATATATTCCACTTGTTGGGAAAGTAAATATTTAACGCAAACAATATGAAAGCAATTAGTGTGATATTTGTTGTTGTTGACATTAGGACACACACACACACACACACACACACACACATACAAACACTATCAAATACCTGTGCTGTGTCTTCTATCAGCGACCTACAGTATAAGGACGTTTAGAGTATCCCAGAATATCTCCTAGCAGCTTAAAGCAGTAATATAACATGGTCTCAGGGAATATCTGAGAAAGTGAGCGAAAACAAGTCCTGCAAACCCAAAGTCATCATTTTGATAAAAGCTACCCGCTCACAACAAAGGAGTTGCCTTCAGGCTCTGAGCAGTGAGCAGTGTCAGATGTAGTAGGAAGAGAAAAGGGCTTAGTTACTACTGCCAGACCTGTGGCACAGACTCCTAGGGAGATAGAATCTTAGAATTGAATATATTTTTTCACTAATTGGTCTTTTGACCAATCAGATCAGCTCTGAAAAAGATCTGATGTGAAAAGATCTGATGTGAACACGCAGCCTTACTGTACACTTTACCCTGAGATAATTGGATAGGTCATATAGATTAGCAAATATTTCGGCCTACTGTGAACTTTACAGTTACATAAGACGTCTATTATTCATTCACCATTGTTCATTTGCCTTCCTACATAATTATAAAATGCCAGTCATTGAAACACAATAGCTCATTCAGATTCATTAGTAATTACCCAAAACATCCATTACCCAGGCCTGATCCCCAACTCATTACAGCTAGCACATGCACTGCACTTACTCTTCATTAGAGCTACTTGTTAAAAAGGTGATTTCTGTCTTAATGCTGTTATGCTGAATCCCTTGGGGCTCTGGCTGTGGCTAGCCTACTTTCACATGAATTGTCCTTACGGCGCTTTCAAGACACACATTATAAAGACGACACGCTCCCATTATTAACTTTTTCTATCCTCCATTTGGCCTCATTCTTCCTTAAATTGCTCAAATTGAATCATTTGACCTTGGAGCAGTGCTGCATTTGCGTGTTCACTATAGCATGATAATGGCAAGATGTCATATAGCCACAGAAAACTGCTCCTTGGTCCTTCAGTTGTGTACTACACAAAAATTACAGCATTTCAAAATGCCTCTATTCTTTAATGGCCGTTGCCCTCTGTGTACATCGTCGTAGCCAAGGAACATGGCAACATCAAGTCAATGAAACTGGACACTAGTTTAGATTGCACATTACTGCGACCAAATAGGCCAATGCATTACAATCACTGCAAGGGATCTTATTAGTGGAGGCTGGGTTCACACGTACAGTATGACCCCTGATTACCACCCCAACCCCCCAGGCCCCCTGAGACACAGATACAGATACAGAGGTATAAACACAGCGGAAAAAGCTAAAATAATAAATGTATACACTATAATATTCCTGGATATGGCTCCAAGACAGGGAGATGAATGTGTGTGTGTGTGTGTGTGTGTGTGTGTGTGTGTGTGTGTGTGTGTGTGTGTGTGTGTGTGTGTGTGTGTGTGTGTGTGTGTGTGTGTGTGTCAGGTTGTGCATTATTGCAGTGTGTCTCCACAGTATGAGAGAATTAAAATGTACCCTTTGTCTCTTTTCAGTCAAGATGCTCCCATGCAAGAAGAATTCAGAAGTGAGGCCTTGTTTTAAGAGAGCTATGTTGACATCAATGTAAATCACCTTCTCAATAACTTTCAATCAAGGTTATTATAATTTTGTGTTTTTATATTTGTTTTGATTTCTATTCCTTTTATGAGTTTTCAGTTTAGTTTCAGTTAGTTTACAGACCCGATTTGTTGGTTTTTATATAGTTTGATTTGTAAAAAAATATTTCTGTTTCGTTATATTAGTTTGTTTCAAGTTTTGTTTTATTGTTAGGGACAGAAAGCATGCGTGAGGCCTCCCGAGTGGCACAATGGTCTAGGGCACTGCATCGCAGTGCTAGCTGTGCCACCAGAGACTCTGTCGCAGCCGGCCGCGACCGGGATGTCTGTGGGGCGACGCACAATTGACCTAGCGTCGTCCGGGTTAGGGAGTGTTTGGCCGGTAGGGATATCCTTGTCTCATTGCGCACTAGCGACTCCTGTGGCGGGCCGGGCGCAGTGCACGCTAACCAAGGTCGCCAGGTGCACAGTGTTTCCTCCGACACATTGGTGAGGCTGGCTTCCGGGTTGGATGCGCGCTGTGTTAAGAAGCTAAGAAGCAGTGCGGCTTGGTTGGGTTGTGTTTCGGAGGACGCATGGCTTTCGACCATCGTCTCTCCCGAGCCCGTACGGGAGTTGTAGCGATGAGACAAGATAGTAACTACTAACAATTGGATACCATGAAATTGGGGAGAAAAGGGGGTAAAAAGAAAAGCATGCGTGGGAGGCTAGGAGGCATTTGTGTTGTATAGTTTTTTGGGGGAAAGTCACTTCTTGCCACTGGAAGAGCAGAAACACAATTGTGTCAGATCATCGGTTAGGTTTAAATTATAAAGTACATTTCTATGTGACTTGGATTAAAAGAAATAGTGCAGAAAATATGATGGAAACTCTATCTCGCACCTGTTTACACCAATCCAATGCTTTTGAACTTTAGTAGTACAAGTAAGAAGAATCAAGTTAGCGACCGAGCAGATTTTTTTCCCTGTTAGCTAGTGATAGTGATATAGTCTCAGATATCCCAGACCTTGGAGCATCGTAAGATAGTCAGCACAAGGTCTGGGGAGGAAGTCCGCCAAAAATAATGGATAATGAAGATGTTGCATAAAGGGCATTTACCTTTGAAATAAATTGTCACGATTCCTCTCTGTGTAAGTAACGGCCACTTACACAGACAGAAACCTTGACAATTTTTGAACAAAACCGGGCTCTGGTCTACTTATTCACCTCCTTATTCACCACCTCCTGGTCTACTTATTCACCACCTCATGAAAGTAACAAACTGACACGTTTACATTTCTGTGAAAATCAACTTTATATCAAAGCAGTGCCTTTGATTTGACGACCTGCACATGCACAGCTCTGCGAAAGACGACTGTTAGACCCGATGACGTGTTTCTGCGCATGAGCTTAGCTAGCTAACGTCGCCATGACGTCGTCTACAAGCTTGATGAAGGATTTATATTGGAGAGGCAGTTTCTTCATATCTTAGTTTGTAGTATCTTTGGTGTTAAAGCTGGAGCATTAATACATTGATACATTACCGGAAACTGTTTGAAACATTGCCATCTCCTGGCAGTATTTACCCGCCAAATTGAAAACACAATTACATTTTCGCGCGAAGTTGTCAAAAAACTAAACCTGAACATAACTCGTGATGGTTTTTATTTTATTTTAGTTCGTTTTGGAGTCAAAGATAATAGTTTCAGTATAGTTTTAGTTTTTCAAATGGGTTTGTTAAGTATTTTATTTCAGTTTATCAAGATTCCGTTTTAGTTTCAGTTTTAGTTGACTATAATAACCTTGCCTCCAATTGGTATGTTCAGTCATACTACACCTCATCCTCCTTTCGGTTTCAGTGTGTGTGCGTGCGTGTGTACGTGCAAGTGTATGTACGTTTGTGTTTGTGTGTAATTGGATAACGTCCAGCCAAAGTTTGTGGAGGCAGGTAAGCTGCTTCACCGCACAGCCAGAGAGGATGGATGACTTTGTCTTTACATAAAAAAAAAAGTTTCCTTGAAATAAAGTATAATCATCTGCAATAGTCTTGCCTCTCTCTCTCTCTCTCTCTCTCTCTCTCTCTCTCTCTCTCTCTCGCTCTGCCTCTCTCTCGCTCTGCCTCTCTCTCTCTCGCTCTCTCTCTCTCTCTCTCTCTCTCTCTCTCTCACTCTGCCTCTCTCTCTCTCTGCCTCTCTCTCTCTCTCTCTCTCTCTCGCTCTGCCTCTCTCTCTCTCTCTCTCTCTCTGCCTCTCTCTCTCTCTCTCTCTCTCTCTCTGCTCTGCTCTCTCTCTGCTCTCTCTCTCTCTCTCTCGCTCTGCCTCTCTCTCTCTCGCTCTGCCCCTCTCTCTCTCTCTCTCTCTCTCTGCCTCTCTCTCTCTCTCTCTCTCTCTCTGCCTCTCTCTCTCTCTCTCTCTCTCTCTCTCTGCCTCTCTCTCTCTCGCTCTGCCTCTCTCTCTCTCTCTCTCTCTCTTTCTCTCTCTCTCGCGCTGCCTCTCTCTCTCTCTCTCTCTATCTCGCTCTGCCTCTCTCTCTCTCTCTCTCTCTCGCTCTGCCTCTCTCTCTCTCTCTCTCTCTCTCTCTCTCTCTCTCTCTCTCTCTGAACTCTAAACTCAGATGGTAAACAGTGTCATCCATCAAATACATGTTTCCCAATGCATGGTGGGGATGCACTATTTTATTCTGCCACTTGCAATCATATTTTTCCGCAACATTGACAGCTTCACCAAAGGTTGGTTAGAGGCTCTATCAGCAATCCTCTTCCACAGTAATTAGGCCACACACAAACTGATGATGATGATGATAATGATGAAAGTGCCAAGAATGAGGGAACTTGCAGAGAACGATTTCTCCATTGAAAGTGATATTCTGTAGGCTGCTAACTCTCTGTGCTTATGCCTATGAGGTGTCAACTTTAAATGTTCTAACGGAACCCTTTTGAGAATACTGTCCGTCTACAATATCTGTCTATGTTGTCTAATTTCATCTATTTGTTTTCTCTCACATTATGATTTACACAGGAAACAATTAAATCCAATATGGTTTGCATTCTAAAGTCACCTAGCACGCAACGTATTGAAACATGTTTCAATTGCAAAACTCTCCTGCAAATGTTACTGCACAAATGCAACCACTCCCCCCCAAACTAAAATAGCATGTTTAGTGTAATATTCAAACTTACAACATGACATTTTCAACCTGCCAACTATGAAATATGCAGATAGCATGTTAATGAAGTCCCAGATTCCAGATGTCTCCCATTTCTGTTAAATCTCACAGCAGGAACACTACAGCAATGTTTTCACGCTAACCTCCATTGTTGAGGTAATCACCCACAAGCAGAGTCCTCTGTTATCATTTGGTCATTTATCTAATTCTAGGACTGAGTGACTGATTGCACAGAGAGAGAAAAAAAGCTTAAATATTGACTATAATGTTTCTGCATCTTGTAATGTGTTCTATATTTTAATTTTGTCTGTTGGGTTCAGGAGGTGCTTTTCTGTTGGTCTGGTCCTTGCCTTCACTTGTTTTCAGTAGATGTGTGGTGCTGCACTGCTGGGATACTCTACCCAGTTTTAATAAGGAGTGGAAATGATTCAATCAGTAGAGGGCAGAAGACTGCTACAGTATGTTCCTCATGTCTCCAGTGCAGGTAGACTACCCTCGGCTGAGCAGATGACATGTGAAGCATGTGAAACGTAGGAAATGAAGGCATTAAAAGCATTGTGCTTGATGGATTTGATCAAACAGAGGATGGTTATTTCACAGTTTATTTAACTTGCACTCATTCCCTGGCCTGTTTAACTGGAAAAATATGTTATTTTCATTTTAGTCTGCATGGCCAGAGAAATATGCAAAAACTGAGGATAGCATCAGGGAACCAGCACTGTAGAATTCAACTTTTTTTTGCCTGTGTGTTTGTTGTGATTGCACTGTGCACGTACCAAAACAAAGTCATTTGCCAATTACTGAGAGGACAGGTATATGTGCTACCAGGAGGGAAGCATCAAATGGAATTGAATCCATTACAGTCCAATTTGCATGATCAGAAGGATAAAGAAGTCCTGAAATCACATTGTATAGAATCTGCCATGCCTGTACGTTTGACTCCAAAATTAGATATTGATTTTCTCTCTCTTTGCTTGAGGCAGAGAGTGTTTTTTTTCCCATTCAGAGTGATATTCTAGGGAAAACGTTTTTAAACCATTTCCCTCATCTATAAATTAATGGAGAGGCAGCCGCTCTCGTGTCAGTGGTAAATCACAGAGCGAGAGAGAGGCTGTGTATGCTGCTGTGGTTAATGTACTGTCAGGGCTCCCTAAGACCATGTGGACAAATCTGATTGGAGGAGAGGGGACAGAGGCAGGAGGGGCTGTATTAGGAGGTAAAAACACACATGTATAAATAATACTTTAGTCTATCTGTCTGCGTGACAGCGTTATTTCCCCAAGGCAGAATGATCAATGGGTGTTTAGAATATGCAGAATATGCCTTTGTGTATTAGCTCAGGTCTCTTTAAAGCAGCGATTCTCAACTGCTGGGTCGAGACCCAAATTTGGGTTGCAGGAGGTTTGGAATGGGTTGCTGGTGTCTGAGTAAAAAGATGTAAAGATACAAATGTTTATTTTTATTTTTATGAGAGAAAATAAACTCCTTTCTGAACTTAAATGACTTAAACCAGATAGAAAGAGTGTGGAAATTATAATGAATTTAAATTGTAAAATTATTTTATCTCAGAACAAAAATGTTCAATCACATTATTTCAATATAGAGCTATTAGCAGCGCTATTTTGTGGTCTCAAACCAGTGAGTTTAACATTCTTCATCAAGAATATGGTCAACATTTTATTATTGACAATGAAAGAGGTGGGAATGTTGTTCCCTCATCATATCATTGTAACAGGTACTATCAATATAGCATCAAAAATAGTTTTCCAGATTGTATTTTGTCTATTATTTTTTCACGATTCAAATATTGTGTCACGACTGAGACCTGGCTCAATTTGGATCCTGAGGCAAAACCAGTTGAGAACCACTGCTTAAAAGAATAAAGTGTAAGGCGTGTTTGTGCCAGTCAAAAGAATGAGATCAGATTTAAAATCACAAAGTGAGCGGCATTATTTAGATGGTGGGTAGTGTCTCACTGGGCTTACATTAATAGGGCCCTTGTCTGTCTTATTTCCTGCTCAAACTTGGCTTGTCATAAATATCAAATCAGCGCAATTCATTTCACATACCACTAGTGCGCTCAAAGACATTCTTAATGTAAGTAGTGAAGCAGAATGCCTGTGCATAAACTCGTTCTAGTCAACTCTAGGCTAACAGCCCTGCCGGATTTTTCAGAGTGGAGGAAGAACAGTGAGGCAAGGCTATGGGAAATAAAACTGTTAAGCCCTTAAATAGTTTGGTAGACCGATGTCAAAGTCAGGATCCCTAGGTAGGGTACAATTACATTTTCTCTGCATCATTCTCAACTAATAGCAACATGGATTTACATGTCTACATGGTGGTTAGAATGTTTTTGAGACAGTTTGGGTACATTTAGCTGAAAACACTCAGCTAGAGCTCAGAGTAAACCTGAACTTCTACTATAAATGTATGTTATCTAATATGGTCAATGTGATGTTCATTAGGCACTTATGTTGTTCTTTTTGCAATCAGTGAATACACCCTCCTTCACTGTTTCAAGACAAAAAGATACAAGAACGGTCACACAAATCAGAGTATTTGAAGCTATTTAACTTACAGTAATGTGCCTGCAGTAGCCTATCACGTATAGATACTCATACTCTTTATTGAATGCCATCTCACAACCAGCCGTTTGCCAGCAAACATGTTGTAAAATGTTGCCTTGAGGCTTGAGCCCTCAGTGACCTCATAGTGCACCCCAGTACACCTGTCTGCCTGTCTGCCTGTCTGCCTGTCTGCCAGTCTGCCTGTCTGCCAGGGGCGTCTGGCGTCCGTGTACTACCACTCTTTACTTCTCACAGCAGTTTTAAAAGTCCATTTCAGTTGCATTGACACAGGACTTGCTTGAGTGACTTTAATGAAAAATTAAATCAATCGGGAGACTCCTGCCTCTGAGCTACAAATTGAGACTCCTCCACAATGGCGGTTGCCTTCACATTTCAACGCACAAAATCATTTTATTTTATTATTCTCTCTCCCACAATTCTTTTGACCCATTTTGAAGTTAATCAAATGTCTTGCTTCTACCACACAACTTTCAGATAAACACATTATCAAATAAAAACACTTTCTTTATAAATCCAATGAATGCACAACAAATGATTGACTTGTTCATTGAAAATATACTGTTATTTTGCTCTCAGTTGTCTGTGTATGAAACAAATTGTTTTAAGTGCTGTACAATACAATATGGAAAATTAATTGGTTTGTGCATGAAAAGGAAAGTGTATTCTCATAATGTGGAGTGTTCTTGGTTCCGTGCCAGGAAGAAGTGACTGTTCTCCACCATCCATTCTGTTTTGGGTTCATTGCTGTGGAACAATCTTAATTGGACCTGTGCCCCCAAGGATGTTAACAGAGGTAGTGTGTACTGTTGGTACTATTTTGTAAGATTATCAATGTATTCCTGCATAGAAACAACAGAATTACAACTTTTCTACATTCTGCTGTCTGTTGTCAAATTCCCCACAAAAGTGAAATGCATGTATGCTTTTGACAAAGGCAACTAGGTGAAACATAAGGCTTCTGTTTCTGTTTGTTTGGCATTATTATTTTTGATTTAAATAAGAAAAGACTTTATTGTTTCCTGGAGTGAGTCCCGTCCTTTTAATATATGTCACACTGACAAGTCAGGTATGTATGCCAAAGCCCAGCTCTGTTGTGTACCATTACTAGTCCATTGACAATGAATCTGATTTTCTCTACTCAACGCTCTTGAGGAAAAACCTAGTCATGTGTAAAATTAGAGGGAGAGAGTTTCAGGAAGAAGTTTGATCCTTGCGCTGTCATCATGGGGGTTCCCCTGATAATGATCGAGATTCTTACTTGGCTGGTGACTCTCTCTCTTTCCTCAATGTTTATTGGAAAGACCTTAATGTGAAGCATTTTCCACTTGACTGAAGACCAGACAACTTGGCTGCAACGATCACTTTTGCATGATTGCATAAAAGCATGGGAGGTGCACACAATCTTCCATCAGCTCTTTCCATTCCCAGTATGTGACTCTTCCGTCAGCTCTTTCCATCCCCCGTAGGTGACTGATCTGTTGCACACATTTATACATATGTAATTGACTCCTGAACCAACGGCAGTGTATTCCAGCCAAATGTCCTCCTCTTCTTCTGAAAGGGTTTATGTTATGGCCTCCAATGTTAATGTCATTAGTAAAGAACTCCCATGTGGGTTGCCTCAACACTAACCAAGCACAGCTGTCCTGTCTGTGTCCCCATATGCCACATTTCCACACGTGCACAGTGCCTTAATGCCCCACATGTGCCTTGCATGCCCAGTTTGCCCACAGTACCCTTGTGCTCCAATGTTCCCTTTATTGACCTGCCCTCACTTACCCTGCCCAAAGCTTCAGAAATAGGAAGCCTCAAATAGACCACATTTTCCAGGCCTTCCCCCGTAACCACACTTAACACACTTTCCCCCTGTGTAAATAATTAAAACACAGCCACTTACAGTCTACTTCCTAAGCTTTAGTTACACTGGAGTAAGAAGGCTTGAGTTCCCTTTGTGTGTAGAGAGCCCATGTGTAGTAAGATGTCTCCACAGATTGGTATAATTTAGAACTGAATCGGGCACTATATCCAAATGAAAATTACAACAACAGGAATCCCACAAGGGAGCCTAGACAAAACAAAGAAATAACCTTGAATTCCGAACAACTGGGCATCAACAGATCCTTATGTACGAAAATAGCAAAGGTGGACCCCCTTGAACAAGTAAAAGGTCATTTGCAGATTCACACGCCAGAGAACTTTGCCTCAGGGAAATGTAACATCTTTCTATTGAGGTGATACTATCAATCCTGTATTTATTTCTGCCTCTCCGATGCTGCATGATCTTTGACATTCAAATTAAGAAAATATCAGAATATGAAATGTATCATTTACTGCTCCTAAATGAACAGCACTGTCATAGCCATTTTTCTATTCAAAGACGATTGATTTTGTAATGATTTGTAAAGTACTGTAATGAGAATGTTTAATGAGCATTAGACTGTATACTGCAGTTTCTGTTACAGAGTCTTTATGTAAACATGAACTTGTCTTCTCACAGCAACGTTTAGAGGCCCACCTCTTCCTGTTGCCAGAAGGATAACTCTTTCATGTACAAAAATACAAGCTTACTCAAGCCTTTCAGGAAGTAATCTGCAAATAATCATCTGCTATTTTCGTAAAGGATTTGTTGATGCCCAGTTGTTTGAAATTTAAGGTTATTTCTATACGGAACAAAAATTTAAACGCAATATGTAAAGTGTTGGTCCCATGTTTCATGAGCTGATATACGCACAAAAAGCTTATTTCTCTAAAATGTTGTGCACAAATTTGTTTTCATCCCTGTAAGTGAGCATTTCTACTTTGCCAAGATTATCCATCCACCTGGCAGGTGTGGCATTTGAAGAAGCTGATTAAGCAGCATAATTATTACACTTGTGCTGGTGACAATAAAAGGCCACTCTAAAATGTGCAGTTTTGTCACACAACACAATGCCACAGATGTCTCAGGTTTTGAGGGAGCATGCAATTGGCATGCTGACTGCAGGAATGTCTACCATAAGCCGCCTCCAACGTCATTTCAGAGAATTTGGCAGTCCGTCCAACCGGCCTTACAACCGCAGCCCACGTGTAACCATGCCAGCCCAGGACCTCCACATCCAGCTTCTTCACCTGTGGGATCGTCTTAGACCAGCCACCCAGACAGCTGACGAAACTGAGGAGTATTTATGTCTGTAAAAAAGCCATTTTGTGGGGAAAAACTGATTGGCTGGGCTTGGCTCCCCAGTGGCTGCGCCCCAGCCCAGTCATGTGAAATCCATAGATTATGGCTTAATGAATGTATTCCAGTTGACTGATTTCCTTATATGAACTGTAATTAGTTGAAATTGTTGCATGTTGCGTTTATATTTTTGTTCAGTATAGACCTGTAAACCTGTGTGGTGTCTTATCTTGGGCCAGCCATTGTGAACCAGCAGTACGTCTATTGCCTTGCTTTGTATAGGTTATATTGGCTGTGTTTGGTTTACTGTGAGCTGGTCAGTGAGTTGTGATTGGGTTACTGTGGTTTAACAGCAGCTCTGTGAGAGGCCAGGTCTCATCACTGCACTCCAGGGTAGCTGCTATTGATTACAACCACTCAGCATGCTCTGGTGCTGATGATGAGCATTTTGCGCCTATCGATTAGGTTAAGGCTGATACGCAGCTGTTGCTCTTTCGATAGGAGAATGGGGGGTGTAAACTATCCTGGCAACAGTCCCTCCTCTCTCATCTCCTCTGACTCACCAGGGAGGAAGGAGATTTACACATTGTCAGCGTGTTAGGCCTGACTAAGGTCAAAAAGGTATCTTGTTCATCAACTGTTCCTGTGTATGGGTGCATGCACGAGTGTGTGGGAGTGTGTTTGTACAGTGCATTCTGAAAGTATTTTTTCCAAATTTTGCTACATTCCAGCCTTATTCTAAAATGGATTAAGTAGTTTTTCCCCCTCATCAATCTACACACAATACCCCATAATGAAATATAATGAAACTCTGGAAATATCAGTATTCAGACCCTTAAATCATTACTTTGTTGTTCAAGTCTCTGGCTGGGCCACTCAAGGACATTCAGAGACTTGTCTCGAAGCCACTCCTGGGTTGTCTTGGCCGCTGAAAAACATCCAGACAACATGATTCTGCCACCACCATTTTTCACCAGGTTTCCTCCAGACGTGACGCTTTGCATTCAGGCCAAAGAGTTGAATCTTGGTTTCATCAAACCAGAGAATCTTGTTGATGGTCTGAGAGTACTTTAGTTGTCTTTTGGCAAACCCCAAGCAGGCTGTCATGTGCCTTTTACTGAGGAGTGGCTTCCGTCTGGCCACTCTACCATAAAGACCTGATTGGTGGAGTGCTGCAAGATGACGCCGACAGAGATGGTCGCCTCGCTTCAGGTCCTTAGAAAACTATGCAGTTATTTGTTTTTTTATGTATTATTTCTTACATTGTTAGCCCAGAAAATCTCAAGCGTTATTACATACAGTCGGGAACTATTGGATATAAAAGGGATGTCAATTTACCATCGTTACGACCAGGAACACGTCTTTCTCGAAGCGGATCCTTCGTTCGGACCTCCACCCTGGACATGCGATCTTATCCCAGAGGCCGACCCAAAACAACACGGTTGCCGCCTACTGGTCAGACTCAGAAGGAGAGCACACCATCCACCGCTTCCGAGCTACTGGTCAGACTCAGAAGGAGAGCACACCATCCACCGCTTCCGAGCTACTGATCAGACTCAGAAGGAGAGCACACCATCCACCGCTTCCGAGCTACTGGTCAGACTCAGAAGGAGAGCACACCATCCACCGCTTCCGAGCTACTGGTCAGACTCAGAAGGAGAGCACACCATCCACCGCTTCCGAGCTACTGGTCAGACTCAGAAGGAGAGCACACCATCCACCGCTTCCGAGCTACTGGTCAGACTCAGAAGGAGAGCACACCATCCACCGCTTCCGAGCTACTGGTCAGACTCAGAAGGAGAGCACACCATCCACCGCTTCCGAGCTACTGGTCAGACTCAGAAGGAGAGCACACCATCCACCGCTTCCGAGCTACTGGTCAGACTCAGAAGGAGAGCACACCATCCACCGCTTCCAAGCTACTGGTCAGACTCAGAAGGAGAGCACACCATCCACCGCTTCCGAGCTACTGGTCAGACTCAGAAGGAGAGCACACCATCCACCGCTTCCGAGCTACTGGTCAGACTCAGAAGGAGAGCACACCATCCACCGCTTCCGAGCTACTGGTCAGACTCAGAAGGAGAGCACACCATCCACCGCTTCCGAGCTACTGGTCAGACTCAGAAGGAGAGCACACCATCCACCGCTTCCGAGCTACTGGTCAGACTCAGAAGGAGAGCACACCATCCACCGCTTCCGAGCTACTGGTCAGACTCAGAAGGAGAGCACACCATCCACCGCTTCCGAGCTACTGGTCAGACTCAGAAGGAGAGCACACCATCCACCGCTTCCGAGCTACTGGTCAGACTCAGAAGGAGAGCACACCATCCACCGCTTCCGAGCTACTGGTCAGACTCAGAAGGAGAGCACACCATCCACCGCTTCCGAGCGGAGAGACATCAGAGATTGTAACATTTTTTATTTTTTTTATTGAACCTTTATTTAACCAGGTAGGCCAGTTGAGAACAAGTTCTCATTTACTACTGCGACCTGGCCTAGATAAAGCAAAGCAGTTTGACAAAAACAACAACACAGAGTTACACATGGGATAAACAAACATACAGTCAATAACACAATATAAAGATCTATATACAGTGTGTGCAAATGTAGTAAGATTAGGGAGGTAAGACAATAAATAGGCCGTAGTGGTGAAATTATTACAATTTAGCATTTACACTGGAGCGATAGATGTGCAGATGATGATGTGCAAGTAGGGATACTGGGGTGCAAAATAACAAAAATAAATAACAATATGGGAATGAGGTAGTTGGGTCTGCTATTTGCAGATGGGCTGTGTACAGGTGCAGTGATCGGTAAGCTGCTCTGACAGCTGATGCTTAAAGTTAGTGAGGGAGATATAAGTCTCCAGCTTCAGTGATTTTTGCAATTCGTTCCACTCATTTGCAGCAGAGAACTGGAAGGAAAGGCGGCCAAATTAGGTGTTGGCTTTGGGGATGACCAGTGATATATACCTGCTGGAACGTGTACTATGGGTGGGTGTTGCTATGGTGACCAGTGAGCTGAGATAAGGCGGGGCTTTACCTAGCAAAGACTTATAGATGACCTGGAGCCAGTGGGTTTGGTGATGAATATAAAGCGAGGGCCAGCCAATGAGATCATACAGGTCACAGTGGTGGGTAGTATATGGGTCGTTGCTGACAAAATGATGGCACTGTGATAGACTACATCCAATTTTCTGAGTAGAGTGTTGGAGGCTGTTTTGTAAATGACGTTGCCGAAGTCAAGCCAAAGTCAAGGATCAGTAGGATAGTCAGTTTTACGAGGGTACGTTTAGCAGCATAAGTGAAGGAGGCTTTGTTTGTGAAATAGGAAGCTGATTCTAGATTTCGTTTGGATTGGAGATGCTTAATGTGAGTCTGAAAGGAAAGTTTACAGTCTAACAAGACACTAAGGTAGTTGTAGATGTCCACATATTCTAAGTCAGAACCGTCCAGAGTAGTGATGCTGGACAGGCGGGCAGGTGCGGGCAGCGATCGGTTAAAGAGCATGCAATTAGTTTTAGTTGTATTTAAGAGCAGTTGGAGGCCACGGAACGAGTGTTGTATGGCATTGAAGCTCGTTTGGAGGTTTGTTAACACAGTGTCCAAAGAGGGGCCAGAAGTATACAGATTGGTGTCATCTGCGTAGAGGTGGATCAGAGAATCACCAGCAGCAAGAGCGACATCATTGATATGTTCAGAGAAAAGAGTCAGCCTGAGAATTTAACCCTGTGGCACCCTCATAGAGACTGCCAGAGGTCCGGACAACAGGCCCTCTGATTTGACACACTGAACTCTGAGAAGTAGTTGGTGAATCAGGCGAGGCAGTCATTTCATTAAAACCAAGGCTATTGAGTCTGCTGCTAAGAATGCGGTGATTGACAGAGTCGAAAGCCTTGGCCACGGCTATGAAGACAGCTGCACAGTACTGTCTTTTATCGATGGCGGTTATGATATCGTTTAGGACCTTGAGCATGGCTGAGGTGCACCCATGACCAGCTCAGAAACCAGATTGCATAGCAGAGAAGGTACGGTGGGATTCTAAATGGTCGGTGATGTGTTTGTTAACTTGACTTTTGAAGACTTTAGAAAGGCAGGGTAGGATAGATATGGGTCTGTAACAGTTTGGATCTAGAGTGTCTCCCACTTTGAAGAGGGGGATGACCGCGGCAGCTTTCCAATCTTTAGGGATCTCAGACGATAACGAAGGAGAGGTTGAACAGGCTAGTAATAGGCGTTGCAACAATTGCGGCGGATAATTGTAGAAAGATTGTCCAGACTAGCTGATTTGTCATAGTCCAGATTTGGCAGTTGAACATTAGCTATCTGGATTTAGGTGAAGGAGAAGCCGGGGGGGGGGGGGGGGGGGCTTGGGCAAGTTACTGCGGGGTGTGCAGAGCTGTTGGCCGGGGTCGGGGTAGCCAGGTAGAAAGCATGGCCAGCCGTAGAAAAATGCTTATTGAAATTCTCAATTATCGTAGATGTATTGGTGCTGACAGTGTTTCCTAGTCTCAGTGCAGTGGGAAGATGGGAGGAGCTGTTCTTATTCTCCATGGACTTTACAGTGTCACAAAACATTTTGAAATTTGTGCAACAGGATGCAAATTTCTGTTTGAAAAAGCTAACCTTTTTCCTAACTGACTGTGTATATTGATTCAGGGAGCCGTTCAGTAGTCGCTACTACGCTAGCAAATGGGTCTTCGGCGACATCGCAACTGAAAAGCCTGTTTAAACCACATCAGACAATTACATAGGCAGACCAGTCGTGATGGATCGGCGGGGAACCGTGTCGACAATAAAGGGTCCAGGCCAATTGGCAAAAGAGGTATTGTAACCCAGTAGCTAGCTAACAGTAGCCACTCGATTGCAGCTAGCTAGCGGCGATGATCCAGTGTAATGGTCCAGATCTTGCGGCAGGAATCCGGTGATAGGGTAGAGGGAAGCAGTCCGATATGCTCTAGGTTGATATCGAGCTGTGCAGACTGGCAGGTATTGTCCGAGCTAAAGTTGGCTGGTGTCCGAGGTAAGAATGTCAGAATGGTTCAGATAATAACTACAGAACGAAGCCAACATCAGCATGAGCTTTGGTTGCGAATGGTATGAACTTTTGAACTCTTATTCACGACAGAAGTGATACCTCCTAGCCATTGAGTTAGCGACCGCAGCTGCAAACGCAGGTTAGGAAGGAACAGACAGAATATCCCATCTACCACACAACGACATTACTACAACGTATCCAATTGACAACCAGAGACATTCTTCAAAGGACTCGGTTTGGCAACACGGTCTTCCATCTACCACCAACCTACTGAAGCGCAGCTCAGAGTAAATATTTATTGCATTTTCCTTTTCCAAATGGCGGTAATTTAGAATGCATAAGATACTGTATTTACGATAGCACAGCTTTTCGCCTTTGTTCCTGAGTCTCCCGCTCTTTCTGTCACGTTCTGACCTTTATTTCCTTTGTTTTGTCATTATTTAGTATGGTCATGGCATGAGTTGGGGTGGGCAGTCTATGTTTGTTTTTCTATGATTTGGGTATTTCTATGTTTCGGCCTAGTATGGTTCTCAATCAGAGGCAGGTGTCATTAGTTGTCTCTGATTGAGAATCATACTTAGGTAGCCTGGGTTTCACTGTGTGTTTGTGGGTGATTGTTCCTGTCTCTGTGTTTGCACCAGATAGGACTGTTTAGGTTTTCGCACATTTATTGTTTTGTTAGTATTTCATGTCTAGTTTCTTTATTAAAGAACATGAATAACCACCACGCTGCATTTTGGTCCGCTTCTCCTTCACCGCAGGAAAACCCTTACACTTTCACTCAACCCAGCCTCTTTTCCTTTGTGTAACAAGCTGTCATATCTGTTCCGCCCGCTAGGGACATTTTCCTTTATGACGTAATTTGTAATCAAGTTATGATTAATTGTGTGTATGTGAATTCTGTGTGATTAGTTAGGTATTCAGTAAACCAATAATTAAACCCAATTTTGTATTGCTGATTCAAATTTTTAGTCAGGGATCTTGCAGATAACAAAGAATGTACAACTTTCAGAATCTGAGACTGAAGTACGATGAAGATTAAAGTTGACTGCTATTGATGTAAAATATTACCAGGTCTTTAAGAGTTTACTCGGAAGATAACAGCTCTATAAATATTATTTTGTGGTGCCCGACTCTCTAGTTAATTACATTTACATGATTAGCTCAATCAGGTGATATTAATTACGGAGAAATTATTATATAGAATAGCATGTCATATAATTTAATCCGGCATAGCCAAAGACTCAATAGTGCCTTGCGAAAGTATTTTCCAATTTTGTTGCCTTACAACCTGGAATTAAAATAGATTTTGGGGGGGGGTTGTATCATTTGATTTACACAACATGGCTACCACTTTGTAGATGCAAAATATTTTTTATTCTGAACAAAACAAGAAATAAGACAATAAAATTGAAAACTTGAGCGTGCTTAACTATCCACCCCCCCAATGTCATTACTTTGTAGAGCCAACTTTTGCAGCAATTACAGCTGCAAGTCTCTTGGGATATGTCTCCATAAGCTTGGCACATCTAGCTACTGGGATTTTGCCCATTCTTCAAGGCAAAACTGCTTGAAGTTGGATGGGTTCCTGCTGGTGTACAACAATATTCAAGTCATACCACAGATTCTCAATTGGATTGAGGTCTGGGCTTTGATTAGGCCATTCCAAGACATTTAAATGTTTCCCCTTAAAGTGTTGCTTTATCAGTATGCTTATGATCATTGTCCTGCTGGAAGGTGAACCTCCATCCCAATCTCAAATCTATAGAAGACTGAAACAGGTATCCCTCAAGAATTTCCCTGTATTTAGCGCCATCCATCATTCATTCAACTCTGACCAGTTTCCCAGTCCTGCCGATGAAAAACATCCCCACAGCATGATGCTGCCACCACCATGCTTCACTGTGGGGATGGGGTTCTCGGGGTGATGGGAGGTGTTTGGTTTGTGCAAGACATAGCATTTCTGTGATTGCCAAAAAACTCAATTTTAGTCTCATCTGACCAGAGTACCTTCTTCCATATGTTTGGGAAGTCTCCCACATGCCTTTTGGTGAAGAACAAACATGTTTGCTTATTTTCTTCTTTAAGCAATAGCTTTTTTTCTGGCCACGGCTTAAAGTGGTCCTATGGACAGATACTCCAATCTCCGCTGTGGAGCTTTGCAGCTCTTTGGTCTCTTTGTTGCCTCTCTGATTAATGCCCCCCTTGCCTGGTCTGTGAGTTTTGGTGGGCAGCCCTCTCTTGGTAGGTTTGTTGTGGTGCCATATTCTTTCCATTTTTTTATGATTGATTTAATGGTGCTCGATGGTATGTTCAAAGTTTCTGATATTTTTTTATAACCCAACCCTGATCTGTATTTCTCCACAACTTTGTCCCTGACCTGTTTGGATAGCTCCTTGGTCTTCATGGTGCCCCTTGCTTAGTGGTGTTGCAGACTCTAGGGCCTTTCAGAACAGGTGTATATATACTGAGATCATATGACAGATCATGTAATACTTAGATTGCACACAGGTGGACTTTATTTAACTAAATATGTGAACTCTGAAGGTAATTGGTTGCACCAGATCTTATTTAGGGGCTTCATAGCAGCACCACTTTTCCTTTTAAAAATGTTTATATATTTTTGAAACAAGATATTTTTTTCATTTCACTTCTCCGATTTGGAATATTTTGTGTATGTCCATTACATGAAATCCAAATAAAAATCCATTTAAATTACAGGTTGTAATGCAACAAAATAGGAAAGACGCCAAGGGGTGAATACTTTTGCAAGGCACTGTATGTGGCTGTCTGTGTGTGTAGCAGCCAAGTTATTAAGAAGCCCAAAATAACACAAATTGCATGAATGTTTAAGAATACCTGATTGTACGCTGGGGGCCATGTGAATCTGATGAGGGAGACGATTGGACCAAGGAAGAGAGAGAAGTGCAGTACCATCTCACTCCTCCCTCCCTCCAGCCACCCGGCCCTTCCCATCCATCAAACAGATCAGGCTGGTGGGGGCCACCTGCAGTGTGGAGAGGTGAGGGGCTGGTGAGTAGAGGTATGGTGGCCATGAGCAGATGGTGAAGGAAGCTCAGGGAGGCTTGGTGCTCAGCCTGTCTGTAGGTGCTGTGGAGACCCTTGCCATGATTAGCAGGCAGGGCATTTTGTCCACAAAATAGTTATTCCCTTTAATGGCTTTACTGTGTGCAGTTTCTCAGCAGCTTAATCTTTCCAGCCAGCACTGAGTGCCTGCTCAGAGACCTCACATACAGATTCAATGACACACACACTCATTCTGTACACACACGTGCATATGCATGTGCATGTACGTTATGCATACATACACACATGTAAGCATGTGTACACACACACACATACAATCGTCGCAATCTCACATTTTTACACACTTCCACCCACTCACCCACGTTCTCAAACCCACATGCTCACGCATTCAGGCAATCAATCAGCTATATTATAGTGTAACATTTCTCTTCAAGGTTAGGAGAGTTTGTAGACAAATTAAGCGAGAGACCGACACAAAATCACCTCAGAGAGAGAGTTATTTCCAACAGGACAGTACCTGAGTGTTTGTTTCTCTGGCCTAGACCACCCCAGGCAGCAGGCGTGGTCAAGAGTAGCAGGGTTTGGTACACAAATCGGGTTCTCGGTAGATCAGGGTCCTAACAGTCCAGGTCATACACGGTAAAACTAGGAACACACGCATTTTGCTAGACCCGCAATAACATCTGCTAAATATGTGTGTGTGACCAATAACATTTCATTTGATTTGATTTAATGAATGTATCCTTTTCCTGACTAATCAGATTGTCTTGAACAAAGTATGTACGGCCATCTCTGTGCATATTTCCTCTAGTGCTCATTTATCATATTACCGAAAGAAGAGCACATTATCATAATGAGACCTCACCACGCATGTTGCCATGGGTGTTGCCACACAATGTCGTTAAAAGAGAAGCAAGTAGCAAGTCGATGAACAAAATACACATTTAGAGTAAACACTCATTTTGGCTATCAGCAGAATTGTGTCTCCATATTAGAAGAGGAAGTTGACACTTCATTTGAAGTGGACGCAGCGAGGTGTCTGTCCTGCTGTGAGGAGCCTCAGTGTTTGTCATTCCGAAATGGACTGGGAAACACGTGTTAATCGCAGATATGCATCTTAATCGCACACAATTATCCCCAGGATCCAACGCTGCTATCTGATGTCAAAACAACAATGATCAGAAGACATATGGGCGACGTACCCGAGCCCAACCCCATTTACAACTGTCACTTATACAGGAAAGCAGGGAATCCAGGTTTTAGGACATACTGGAACACGAAACAGAGAGAACTGGATTATACCTCATATACATGGTTTGTCATTCATTGTTTGGTTATTGCTTCCTCCCTCAGGGCCAACTTAATTCAGTATTCCAACCCTTGACCAGCTTTAGGTCCGATCTTCAAGAATGGTTTAGTATGTCAATTGTCAATTGATAAGAGACAGTGGTTGGTATGACAAGCTATGATAACTACATTCACTTGAAAAACAAAGTCCACTGTCTCTGTACCGACTTTCATTGTTTAATCATGTAGTTACAGTGCATTCATAAAATATTTTTTTCTCCACATTTTGTTTGGCACACCTGTATTTGTGGAGTTTCTCCCATTCTTCTCTGCAGATCCTCTCAAATTCTGTCAGGTTGGATGGGTAGCGTCGCTGCACAGCTATTTTCAGGTCTCTCCAGATATGTTCGATTGGGTTCAAGTCTGGGCTCTGGCTGGGCCACTCAAGGACATTCAAAGACTTGTTGCGAAGCCACTCCTGCCTAGTCTTAGTCTTCTGCGTAGTCTGTGTGCTTAGGGTCGTTGTCCTGTTGAAAGGTGAACCTTCACCCCAGTCTTTCCCTCGATCCTGACTAGCATCCCAGTCCCTCCAGCTGAAAAACATCCCCACAGCATGATGTTGCCACCACCATGCTTCACCGTAGGGATGGTGCCAGGTTTCCTCCAGACGTGATGCTTGGCATTCAGGCCAAAGAGTTCAATCTTGGTTTCATCAGAGCAGAGAATATTGTTTCTCATGGTCTGAGAGTCCTTTAGGTGCCTTTTGACAAACTCCAAGCGGGCTGTCATGTGCCTTTTACCTAGGAGTGGCTTCCGTCTGGCCATTCTACCATAAAGGCCTGATTGGTGGAGTGGTGCAGAGATGGTTGTCTTTCTGGAAGGTTCTCCAATCTCCACAGAGGAACTCTGGAGCTCTGTCAGAGTGACTATCAGGTTCTTGGTCACCTCCCTGACTAAGGTCCTTCTTCCCTCAGTTTGGCTGGGCGGCCAGCTCTCGGAAGAGTCTTGCTGGTTCCAAACTTCTACCATTGAATAATGATGGAGGCCACTGTGTTCCTGAGGACCTTCAATGCTGCAGAAATGGTTTGGTACCCTTCTCCAGATCTGTGCCTCGACACAATCCTGTCTCGGAGCTCTACGGACAATTATTTCGATCTCAAGGCTTGGTTTTTGCTCTGACATGCACTGTGAACTATGGGACTTTATATAGACAGTTGTGTGCCTTTCCAAATCATATCCAATCAATTGAATTTACCACAGGTGGACTGAAACCAATTTGTTGCACCTGAGCTCAATTTCGAGTCTCACAGCAAAGGGCCTGAATACTTATGTAAACAAGATATTTCTGGTTTTTATTTTTAATAAACGTTATTAAAGCCTGTTTTCACTTTGTCGTTTTGGGGTATTGTGTGTGTATATTGATGAGGAAAATGTTTTATTTAATCCAATTTAGAATAGGGTTGTAACTTAACAAAATGTGGAAAAGGTCAAGGGGTCTGAAATCTTTCAGAATGTACTCTATATTGATTCTCTCCCAATACAAAGCCCTCTGACCTACATTCGAGCCAGGGACAAAGCACACGTCTTGCCATGGTAACGTGTATGTGATGCACGAACATAACAAATCTCTAGTCACGCTCAGTCACACAATGAGTCGGCAGACGGGCAGCAGATATGTAGAGTGGATACAGTATATTGTAGTCTAGAAATGTTGGACTATTTGATGAACTTTACATATTTTATTCTCAACAAACTGGAGAAGCCACTGTGCATCAGCACAGCTTTCTCTATCCGTCTGTATTTCACTTATCCGTGAGTTGGAGCATGCCAAGTAAGAACGAGCACCCCAGAGAACGGTTATCATTCCCACACAGATGAGTTGAGCTTGTCTGTCAGTTTAGAGTCTACACCTGTCAGCATTTACGCAGGCTCAGCCACAAAGCAGCTGAAAATGCCTGTACAAACACTATAGCGGCACAGCAATACACCAACCAGTTAACATTTCAAAGGAAAATGATAAGAGATTACAATTGTTTTGAGAGAGTTTTGCCTCAGAGAAATTCAACATCTTTCTATTGAGGTGATGCTAGCAATCCTGTGTGCCATGCTTTGATTATTTCTGTTACTCTAAACGCAATAATTCATGCCAAAATTTTACGAGTGAGTGACTGTCTGTTTTGCTCCTTACTAGGGCAGGGACTGGGAGGAAGTAGAGTATTTCTTCTCAGAGGCTACACTTTGAGTGATAGGCCATGCATGTGGTATTTTTTGTTGTTGTTCAGTTCACAAGGTTTAAGCATCACTCAAGGGTATAGAGTGACAGTCTTCATCCACATTCAAACAAGGCTGCAGTTAGCGTGCTAATTCACACGTGATTCCTGACTCTGGGGCAGCTAGTGCACTCTGCAGCGGAAAATCTGCTCAACTCTGCCGCCAGTGCATTTAAGCGTTTTACATCCACATGAATAACCTTTCTGCTGCCTCTCCGATGCTGCATGATCTCTGTCATTCATATTAGGACAATATCAGAATATGAAACAGCTCATTCACTTCTCCTAAAAGAACAGGACTGTCCTAGTCATTTCTGTATTCAAAGTCTATTGATTTTGTAATGATTTGTAAAGTACCGTAATGAGAATGTTTAATGAGCATTATTTAATGCAGTATCTGTTATATATTGTGAGTCAATGTAAACATGAATTTATCTTCTCATAGCAACGTTTAGAGCCCAACCCCTCCCTGGGTATCATAAGCAGAGATATGGAAACGTTTAGTGAGCCGTTGCAGATTCGTTCATGCAAACTCTGGCTGAAGTTGGTCCTGGAGGTGGGGAGGGTGAGAGGAAATGGATGGAGGGAGAGGGGGAAGGGGGGGGAGGAAAAGGATGGAGGGAGAGGGGAAGGGGGGGAGGAAAAGGATGGAGGGAGAGGGGGAAGGGGGGGAGGATTGGGGTAAATGCGTCAAAGCTGTTCCAGTGAGACAGATTCAGGCCTGCAGAGTTATCTCACAGACCAATCCTGTTTGGTGGAGGACAGAAGGCAGTCAGAGAAATGGAGCAGTGTGTTCCTCCAGGCTACAGAGGTGGAGAGATTATTAAAAGCACCACATAGAGACACACACACAGACACACACACATCCGCATTAGCACACACTTACGCAACTCATAAGTCTATGCTGTATAATGTACACACATCTGCATTAACGTACACACTCTTAAGACGCACACACTCTCACACACGTACAGACATACACAGACATACCAAAATGTACTTTGTTTTAACTCTACATTGTTGGTTAACCTGTTGCGACGAGCAATCCCGTATCCGGGAGCTCATTACCATAACGCAACGTTAACTCTTCATGAAAATTGCAAATGAAATGAAATAAATATATTGGCTCACAAGCTTAGCCTTTTGTTAACAACACTGTCATCTCAGATTTTCAAAAAATGCTTTTCAACCATAGCTACACAAGCATTTGTGTAAGAGTATTGATAGCTAGCATAGCATTAAGCCTAGCATTCAGCAGGCAACATTTTCACAAAAACAAGAAAAGCATTCAAATAAAATAATTTACCTTTGAAGAACTTCGGATGTTTTTAATGAGGAGACTCTCAGTTAGATAGCAAATGTTCAGTTTTTCCAAAAAGATTATTTGTGTAGGAGAAATCGCTCCGTTTTGTTCATCACGTTTGGCTGAGAAAAACCCCCGAAAATTCAGTCATTACAACGCAAACTTTTTTCCAAATTAACTCCATAATATCGACAGAAACATGGCAAACGTTGTTTAGAATCAATCCTCAAGGTGTTTTTCACATATCTATTCGATGATAAGTCACTTGTGGCAGTTTGGTTTCTCCTCTGTTCAAAATGGAAACATGCACGCACATACGCACATCCTCGATGGAGGACACCGAGCGGACACCTGTTAAATGTAGTCTCTTATGGTCAATTTTCCAATGATATGACTACAAATACGTCACAATGCTGCAAACACCTTGGGGAAACGACAGAAAGTGTAGGCTCTCTCCTTGCGCATTCACAGCCATATAAGGAGACATTGGAACACAGCGCCTCAAAAATCTGGCTCACTTCCTGTATGAATTTTCATCTTGGTTTCGCCTGTAGCATTAGTTCTGTGGCACTCACAGACAATATCTTTGCAGTTTTGGAAACGTCAGAGTGTTTTCTTTCCAAATCTGTCAATTATATGCATAGTCGAGCATCTTTTCGTGTCAAAATATCTTGTTTAAAACGGGAACGTTTTTCATCCAAAAATGAAATACTGCCCCCAGAGGTTCAAGAGGTTAAGGGCTTGAAAGTAAGCATTTCACAGTAAGGTCTACACCTCGTGTGCCCTGCACACGTGAAGAATACATTTTAATTTGATTAGCACAGACAAACTCACTTAAAATACTTCACACAACCTACAGTATCTCTCTGATTCTAGATGTGCATTATCTGTTACAGATTTGACCGCACAACATCAATATGACATGTTAGACCTAGATCTTCTGAGAACCTGACATGTTAGTCAGGTTGCATACTGTCATTCCAGTTTGTTTGTTTGACAGTACATACATAATTGCATCATGGGCATGGGCTCAAGACTATAGAGAGGCCGTAGTTAGTTCTGACTCTGGCCTGTTATCTTATAGGACAGTCGGGTGACCCATAGAGCAAGCCACTGATACCCTGCCATGTGGTTGCCTGTAACAGATTACAAGCAGGTAGAGGGTCTAGGCCCCGCAGCACCAATGGTACTGATGATGGCATGGCTGTCATCATCCATGCCAACCACACACTCACACATGAGTGTGTGATTCACACACCCAAATTACATACAGACAGTACACATCCCTGTTCCCCCAGCGCAAAGTATTTGTTGGGTTCTTCTTCCATATAACTTTTGTATGTTTTAATGAGATGAGAGTGAATGCAGGACCCTACACCTAGCATGGAATTACTGAGGCGTACGGTTAAGCCAAACGAGAGGGGAGAGGTTTGGTTTGGTGTCCAAAATCATGACTGCATGTGGTTGAAACAAAGTGAAAAACATGAATGAGGGATTTGAGTTGTTGAACTTCCAAATTAGCCAGTTATTTTGTATAAATATTGCATGTCTTTGCCGCCATTTGTTGAGACTGACTTTATTTGACTGATTAGACCTTAGGGGTTGGGATGGAGCACATACTCAATAATCAAAATAATGCATGATGTCAATGTTTATCCATTCAAGACGCCAATTATTCAAACCAAAGTCGATTCTGCTAACAGTTTTGCATACAAATACACTGAATTTATGGACAAATAGATTTTTGAGACACTATCGGTAAACTGTAGAAAGAGAAAGTGGGTGGTGCTTATTGCAACCTAACAAGCACATCCACGTTACACAAACTCTAGGTCCTGCAGTGTTTACTGCGTTGAATACATGTATATAACGTCTCAAATCTGCATTACAGAAGCCTATATACTGTAGACAGCAGTGTGTATTTAGGAGTGAAAATGTGCATAAACTATGTAGAGTGAACGCATGGATACTTCTCTCAGAGCGACACAGTCACTGGAGACCAGCATTGCTTTGGGTTTAGGACTGTGTGTGTGTGTGTGTGTGTGTGTGTGTGTGTGTGTGTGTGTGTGTGTGTGTGGGCGGGGGGGGGGGGCTTCTAGCTCACACATTTCAGATATGAAAACTACATGACACTAATGCATATTACTGTTCCAAGGTCCATCTTAAATAACCATTATATCACTTTGATCAAATCATTACCACTTTCCCAACACGGAGCACTATCTTAATTTTAAAAAGCTGAAGATGATAGAGAGCCTGGATTTTGATTAGCGGTCATGCTCCACAGGATAGCATTGTACCTATGATACACCAGATGTATTCTCTACTCTTTAGTCATCAAGCCAAATCCATTTCCTAAACTTTCAATATGTGTCAGATGGATAGATATCGTCTAATGCCCTCTGGGCATATTCAACTCTACTGGTGTTGCACAACCATTATATATTGGAAGATGTCAACCGTCACATGAGACATTTTCTGGACGTCACAATGACAATGTGTTATAGATGTTGCCTCATTGCAGTGTAATGCTATGTATTTGACTTGGATACGCTTTTCAGCGGTTAGCGTTAATGCATGACAAATTGGTCATAAATGATTGTTCCACAACCCAATAACCTAAAAAGAACGCGAACAGACTGTCAGATCTAAAAGTTGGCCCACTTTGTAGCGGGCTGAGCTAATCCTAACATGGCACAGGAGGAAACAGATGGAGACTACAAAGACTTTGGTCATATTGCTCTCACATTCTAGTCATTGGTATTCCACACACTAACCACTGCACCACACGGCCCAGGGAGGGAAGGGGATGAAAATGGCTCACACCCCACTCCTATCCAGGGCCAACCGGTGTGAAGCTGAATGAGGTGATTCCTCTCCTGTCACTAGCTGCCATTAAGGTCCAGGCTTTGTGTCTGCCCATCACATTACAAAGCAGATGTGTGTCGCTGCCATGTCCTATAGTCTTATAAGCTGTAGACGTTTTGTAATGTATGTGGCTGGGAGGCTACAATGAAGAGTGCATTATGTATAAATAGAGGTTTGTGTTGTGGTGACATTCTTAGCTCAAATAAAATACAATTTTATTGGTCCCATACACATGGTTAGCAGATGTTAATGAGTGTAGTGAAATGCTTGTGCGTCTAGTTCCGACCATGCAGTAATATCTAATAAGTAATCTAACAATTTCACAACAACAAAGGAATGAATAAGAATATGTACATATAAATATATGGATGAGCGATGGCCGAAAAGCATAGGCAAGATGCAGTAGATGGTATAGAGTACAGTTTATACATATGAGATGAGTAATGTAGGGTATGTAGACATCATATAAAGTGGCATTGTTTAAAGTGACGAGTGACACATTAATTACATTTAAAAAATGTATTAGTAAAGTGGCTAGAGATTTGAGTCAGTGTCACGCCCTGACCGTAGATTGCTTTGTATGTTTCTATATTTTGTTTGGTCAGGGTGTGATGTGGGTGGGTATTCTATGTTTGTATGTCTAGGTTTTGTATTTCTATGTTTTGGCCGGGTATGGTTCTCAATCAGGGACAGCTGTCTTTCGTTGTCTCTGATTGAGAACCATACTTAGGTAGCCTGTTTTCCCACTGTTAGTTGTGGTTGGTTATTTTCTGTTTAGTGTTGGTTGCACCTTGCAGAACTGTTTCGGCTATTCTTTTCTTATTTTGTATTCAGTGTTCAGTCAGTTAAGCTAATAAAGATGAACACGTACTCCACTGCATTTTGGTCCAATGACGCCTCTTCTTCTTCCGACGAAAGCCGTGACAGTCAGTATGTTGGCAGCAGCCACGCAATGTTAGTGATGGCTGTCTAACAGTCTGATGTCCTTGAGATAGTCTCTCGGTCCCAGCTTTGATGCACTGACCTCACCTTCTGGATGATAGCGGACTGAACAGGCAGTGGCTCGGGTGGTTGTTGTCCTTGATCTTTTTGGCCAACTTGTGACATCGGGTGGTGTAGGTGTCCTGGAGGGCAGGTAATTTGCCCCCGGTGATGCATTGTGCAGACCTCACTACCCTCTGGAGAGCCTTACGGTTGTGGGCGGAGCAGTTGCCATACCAGGCGGTGTTGCGCCTTCTTCACCACGCTGTCTGTGTGGCTGGACCAATTCAGTTTGTCTGTGATGTGTACGCCGACGAACTAAACACTTTACACATTCTCCACTACTGTCCCGTTGATGTGGATAGGGGGGTGCTCCCTCTGCTGTTTCCTGAAGTCCACGATCATCTCCTTTGTTTTTGTTGACGTTGAGTGTGAGGTCCTTTTCCTGACACCACACTCCGAGGGCCCTCACCTCCTCCCTGTAGGCCGTCTCGTCGTTGTTGGTAATCAAGCCTACCACTGTAGTGTCGTCTGCAAACTTGATGATTGAGTTGGAGGCGTGCATGGCCTCGCAGTCATGGGTGAACAGGGAGTACAGGAGAGGGCTGAAAACGCACCCTTGTGGGGCCCCAGTGTTGGGGATCAGCGGGGTGGAGATGTTGTTTCCTACCCCCACCACCTGGGGGCGGCCAGTCGGAAAGTCCAGGACCCAGTTGCATAGGGCAGGGTTGAGACCCAGGGTCTCAAGCTTAATGACGAGTTTGGAGGGTACTATGGTGTTAAATGCAGAGCTGTAGTCGACGAACAGCATTCTCACATAGGTATTCATCTTGTCCAGATGGGTTAGGGCAGTATTCAGTGGGGTTGAGATTGCATCGTCTGTGGACCTATTGGGGCTGTAGGCAAATTAGAGTGGGTTTAGAGTGTCAGGTAGGGTGGAGGTGATATGACCCTTGACTAGTCTCTCAAAGCACTTCATGATGACGGAAGTGAGTACTACGGGGCGATAGTCGTTTAGCTCAGTTACCTTAGATTTCTTTGGAACAGGAACAATGGTGGCCCTCTTGAAGCATGTGGGAACAGCAGACTGGGATAGGGATTGATTGAATATGTCCGTAAACACACCAGCCAGCTGGTCTGTGCATGCTCTGAGGACACGGCTAGGGATGCCGTCTGGGCCGGCAGCCTTGCGAGGGTTAACACGTTTAAATGTTTTACTCACATTGGCTGTGGTGAAGGAGAGCCCGAGAGGTTTTGGTAGCGGGCCATGACGGTGGCACTGTATTGTCCTCAAAGCGAGCAAAGAACTTGTTTAGTTTGTCTGGGTTCCAGACATCGTCTGCGACGGGGCTGGTTTTCTTTTTGTAGTCCGTGTTTGTATTCGGTCATGTTTCTGGTCACCTTGCCCTGATGGTTCGTGCTTTCAATTTTGTGCGAATGCTGCCATAAATCCACGGTTTCTGGTTGGGGAAGGTTTTAATATTTGCCGTGGGTACAACATCACCGATGCACTTGCTAATAAACTCGCTCACTGAATCAACGTATGCATCAATGTTGTTGTTCGACGCTATCCGGAACATATCCCAGTCCATGTGATCGAAGCAATCTTGAAGCGTGGAATCAGATTGATCGGACTAGCATTGAACAGACCTGAGCACCGGCTTTTCCTGGTTTAGTTTCTGTCTATAGGCTGGGAGCAACAAAATGGAGTCGGATTTGTCAGATTTGCCAGATTTGCTGAAAGGAGGGCAGGGGAGGGCTTTGTATGTGTCGTGGAAGTTAGTGTAACAATGATCCAGGATTTTGCCGGCCCGGTTCGCGCATTCGATTTGCTGATAAAAATTTGAGAGCATTGTTTTCAGATTAGCCTTGTTAAAATTCCCAGCTATAATAAATGCAGCCTCAGGATAGGTGGTTTCCAGTTTACATAGAGTCCAATGAAGTTCTTTCAGGGCCGTTGAGGTGTCTGCTTGGGGGGCGGGGGTATACACGATAGTGATTATAATCAAATTATAATTCTCTCTGTAGATAATGCGGTTAGAATTCTAGGTTAGGTGAACAAAAGGACTTGAGTTTGTGTATGTTATGATCACACCACTACTCGTTAATCATAAGGCATACACCCCCACCCTTCTTCTTACCAGAGGGATGTTTGTTTCTGTTGGCGCGATGCATGGAGAAATCAGGTGGCTGTACAGACTCTGATAACGTATCCCGAGTGAGCCATGTTTCCGTGAAACAGAGAATGTTACAATCTCTGTCTCTCTGGAAGGCAGCCCTTGCTCGGATTTCATCTACCTTATTGTCAAGAGACTGGACATTGGCGAGTAGTATACTCGGTACCGGTGGGCGATGTGCCCATTTACGGAGCCTGGCCAGAAGACCGCTCCGTCTGCCCCTTCTGTGGCGCCATTGTTTTGGGTCGCTTGTTCCGATCCATTGTCCTGGAAGGTGGACCAAACAGAGGATCCACTTCGGGAAAGTCGTATTCCTGGTCATAATGTTGGTAAGTTTACGTTGCTCTTATATCCAATAGTTCCTCCCGGCGAATGGAATAAGACTTAAGATTTTCTGGGGTAACAGTGTTAGAAATAATACATTTAAAAAACAAAATACTGTATAGTTTCCAAAAAACACGAAGCGAGGCGGTCATCTCTGTCGGCGCCCGGAGTTCTCAGGGTAAGGTGATGTGTTTCTGAGGAGACCTTTACTGCAAGCAATATGCTCATGTCCAAACTGTTTCTGTCTCCATTGTATGTACTGTTTGGCCACAGTAACATTGACTGAGGTACAGTATGATACAATGGCTTTGGCTTCAACACCAGACACACACGCCACACCATACACACACACAAATTAAATGTTTACCCTGTTTTCTATACCCATACTAGTTAATCCGTTCCATACAGTAGCTCAGTAAGTCTTCACTATAATGAATCCGATCAGTTTAATAATCAGTGGCCAAGAGGGAAATCAATGGTCAGGCAGAGTCTCTTGTGGGTTACTGGTGGTCACAGGGGAGAGTATGTCAAGGCACAATGGAGGACAGATCAAGGGGACGGACTGAGGGTATTCCATGGTAGGGCGGCCCTATTGCCTTCTCAGGAATTCAGCCTTCTCTGTGTTGCTTTCCATGTCCCCCATCTGTCACACCTCTTTGAAGCAGAGGTGCAGTTGTCTTTACATCCTGTAGGTCTGATATCTGATTAGAGGTTAACTTCACAGTAATACTATTGGTCAACAATTCAGATTTGGAATCCAAACAACAGATGTTATAATGAGGTCTCAGGTTCATAGTCTTTCTCTTTGTTCCTGACCTGTGCTGGTGAGACTCTTTCTCTCTCCGCCCCAAGGACTCTTGGGGCATGGCCTTTCAGGCTATGACTTTCCTCTCTCTCCCCAAAGAGCTACAGTGGGGAGAACAAGTATTTAATCACTGCCGATTTTGCAGGTTTTCCTACTTACAAAGGTCTGTAATTCTTATCATAGGTACACTTCAACTGTGAGAGACGGAATCTAAAACAAAAATCCAGAAAATCACATTGTATGATTTTTCAAGTAATTAATTTACATTTTATTGCACGACATAAGTATTTGATCACCTACCAACCAGTAAGAATTGCGGCTCTCACAGACCTGTTAGTTGTTCTTTAAGAATCCCTCCTGTTCTCCACTCATTACCTGTATTAACTGCACCTGTTTGACTTCGTTACCTGTATAAAAGACACCTGTCCACACACTCAATCAGACTCCAACCTCTCCACAATGGCCAAGATTAGAGAGCTGTGTAAGGACATCAGGGATAAATTGTAGACCTGCGCAAGGTCCCCCTGCTCAAGCCATCGCATGTCCAGGCCCGTCTGAAGTTTGCCAATGACCATCTGGATGATCCAGAGGAGGAATGGGAGAAGGTCATGTGGTCTGATGAGACAAAAATAGAGCTTTTTGGTCTAATCTCCACTCGCCGTGTTTGGAGGAAGAAAAAGGATGAGTACAACCCCAAGAACACCATCCCAACCATGAAGCATGGAGGTCGAAACATCATTCTTTGAGGATGCTTTTCTGCAAAGGGGACAGGACGACTGCACCATATTGAGGGGAGGATGGATGGGGCCATGTACCGCAAGATCTTGGCAAACAAACTCCTTCCCTCAGTATGAGCATTGAAGATGGGTCGTGGCTGGTTCTTCCAGCATGACAACGACCCGAAACACACAGCCAGGGCAACTAAGGAGAGGCTCCGTAAGAAGCATCTCAAGGTCCTGGAGTGGCCTAGCCAGTCTCCAGACCTGAACCCAATAGAAAATCTTTGGAGGGAGCTGAAAGTCCGTATTGCCCAGCGACACCCCCGAAACCTGAAGGATCTGGAGAAGGTCTGTATGGAGGAGTGGGCCAAAATCCCTGCTGCAGTGTGTGCAAACCTGGTCAAGAACTACAGGAAACGTATGATCTCTGTAATTGTAAACAAAGGTTTCTGTGCCAAATATTAAGTTCTGCTCTTCTGATGTATCAAATACTTATCTCATGCAATAAAATGCAAATAAATTACTTAAAAATCATACAATGTGATTTTCTAGATTTTTGTTTTAGATTCCGTCTCTCACAGTTGAAGTGTACCTATGATACAAATGACAGCCCTCTACATGCTTTGTAAGTAGGAAAACCTGCAAAATCGGTAGTGTATCAAATACTTGTTCTCCCCACTGTATGTGCCATCGCACATGCATTCTTTGTTTTTCTCTCCCTTTCTGATCATGCCTAATGGCTTGTAATGCTTGTTAATGTGGAATGCGTTGTATAATGTATGGTTCATTTTACAATGTAATTAAATATCTGCCTTTGATATAGACAATTCTCAGACCTTTCTTGATAGCCACTTGCTGTAACTCAGCTATAGTATCTTGCATATGGCTAAATCAACTTATGGAATCAGATAAACATTTTAGTAGGCTAATTGCATTCTTACCACAGGTCGCATGTGATATTATATATATACACAGTATATAGCCCATATGACAAATATTACAACACTACAATGTTAGGAAAAAGTGAGAGTAAGTGAAGTAGAGAATTAACATCTGTGTACAGCAGTGTAGGTCGGTGCAGTTTAAGATGAGGGGGAAAAAATCCCAAGCATGGCCTTATTTCTATTACAGCATATTAGATTACTGTCACATATTATAAATATTACATATTATATTTACCCAGTTCTATGTGACAACAATAGATTTAGGCTACTACATGATACTCACAAACCCAACTTGAGATTTCTATAACCTAGCCTATGAATGAAAGTTTACAACGTACAAAACCAGTCAAAAGTTTGGACACACCTACTCATTTAAGTTTTTCTTTATTCTTACTATTTTCTACATTCTAGAATAATAGTGAAGACATCAAAACTATTAAATAACACCTATGGAAACATGTAGTAACCAAAAAAGTGTTAAACAAATCAAAATATATGTTATATTTGAGATTCTTCAAAGTAGCCACCCTTGCATGATGATAGCTTCGGACTCTCTTGGCATTCTCTCAATCAACTTCTTGAGGTAGTCACCTGGAATGCATTTCAATTAACAGGTGTGCCTTGTTAAAAGTTAATTTGTGGCATTTCTTTCCTTCTTAATGTTTTGGGGCCAATCAGTTGTGTTGTGACAAGGTAGAGGTTGATATACAGAAGATAGGTATTTGGTAAAAGATCAAGTCCATATTATGGCAAGAACAGCTCAAATAAGAAAAGAGAAATGACAGTCCATCATTACTTTAAGACATGAACGTCAGTCAATCCGGAACATTTTAAGAACTTTGAAAGTTACTTTGAATGCAGTTGCAAAAACCATCAAGCACTATGATTAAGTTTGCAGACAACACAACAGGCCTGATCACCGACAACGACGAGTCAGCCTATAGGGAGGAGGTCAGAGACCTGGCCGGGTAGTGCCAGAATAACAACCTATCCCTCAACACAACCAAGACTAAGGAGATGATTGTGGACTACAGGAAAAGGAGGACCGAGCACGCCCACATTCTCATCGACGGGGCTGTAGTGGAGCAGGTTGAGAGCTTCAAGTTCCTTGGTGTCCACATCACCAACAAACTAGAATGGTCCAAAGACACCAAGACAGTCGTAAAGAGAGTATGACAAAGCCTATTCCCCCTCAGGAAGCTGAAAAGATTTGCCATGGGTCCTGGGATTCTCAAAAAGGTTCTACAGCTGCAACATCGAGCGCATCCTGACTGGTTGCGTCACTGCCTGGTATGGCAATTGCTCGGCCTCTGACCGCAAGGTACTACAGAGGGTAGTGCGTACGGCCCAGTACATCACTGGGGCTAAGCTGCCTGCCACCCAGGACCTCTACAACAGTCGGTGTCAGAGGAAGGCCCTGAAAAGTGTCAAAGACCCCAGCCACCCCAGGTATAGACTGTTCTCTCTACTACCACATGGCAAGCGGTACCGGAGTGCCAAGTCTAGGACAAAAAGGCTTCTCAACAGTTTTTACCCCGAAGCCATAAGACTCCTGAACAGGTCATCAAATGGCTACCCGGACTATTTGAATTGTGTGCCTCCCCCAACCCCTCTTTTACGCTACTGCTACTCTCTGTTTATCATATATGCTTAGTCACTTCAACTATGCATTCATGTACATATGTACATACTACCTCAATTGGCCCGACCAACCGGTGCTCCCGCACATTGGCTAACCGGGGTATCTGCATTGTGTCCCGCCAACCCCTATTTTACGCTACTGCTACTCTCTGGTCATTATACATGCATCGTCACTTTAACCATATCTACATGTACATGCTACCTCAATCAGCCTGACTCACCGATGTCTGTATGTAGCCTCGCTACTTTTATAGCATCGCTACTGTATATAGTCTCGCTACTGTTTTTGACTGTCTTTTTACTGTTGTTTTTATTTCTTTACTTACCTATTGGTCACCTAATACCTTTTTTGCACTATTGGTTAGAGCCTGTAAGTAAGCATTTCACTGTTGTATTCGGCGTACGTGACAAATAAACTTTGATTTGTTACATTTAACATTTACATTTAAGTCATTTAGCAGACGCTCTTATCCAGAGCGACTTACAAATTGGTGCGTTCACCTTATGACATCCAGTGGAACAGTAGTGCATCTAAATATTTTAAGGGGGGGGGGTGAGAGGGATTACTTTATCCTATCCTAGGTATTCCTTAAAGAGGTGGGGTTTCAGGTGTCTCCGGAAGGTGGTGATTGACTCCGCTGTCCTGGCGTCGTGAGGGAGTTTGTTCCACCATTGGGGGTCAGAGCAGCGAACAGTTTTGACTGGGCTGAGCGGGAACTGTACTTCCTCAGTGGTAGGGAGGCGAGCAGGCCAGAGGTGGATGAACGCAGTGCCCTTGTTTGGGTGTAGGGCCTGATCAGAGCCTGGAGGTACTGAGGTGCCGTTCCCCTCACAGCTCCGTAGGCAAGCACCATGGTCTTGTAGCGGATGCGAGCTTCAACTGGAAGCCAGTGGAGGGAGCGGAGGAGCGGGGTGACGTGAGAGAACTTGGGAAGGTTGAACACCAGACGGGCTGCGGCGTTCTGGATGAGTTGTAGGGGTTTAATGGCACAGGCAGGGAGCCCAGCCAACAGCGAGTTGCAGTAATCCAGACGGGAGATGACAAGTGCCTGGATTAGGACCTGCGCCGCTTCCTGTGTGAGGCAGGGTCGTACTCTGCGGATGTTGTAGAGCATGAACCTACAGGAACGGGCCACCGCCTTGATGTTAGTTGAGAACGACAGGGTGTTGTCCAGGATCACGCCAAGGTTCTTAGCGCTCTGGGAGGAGGACACAATGGAGTTGTCAACCGTGATGGCGAGATCATGGAACGGGCAGTCCTTCCCGGGAGGAAGAGCAGATCCGTCTTGCCGAGGTTCAGCTTGAGGTGGTGATCCGTCATCCACACTGATATGTCTGCCAGACATGCAGAGATGCGATTTGCCACCTGGTCATCAGAAGGGGAAAGGAGAAGATTAATTGTGTGTCGTCTGCATAGCAATGATAGGAGAGACCATGTGAGGTTATGACAGAGCCAAGTGACTTGGTGTATAGCGAGAATAGGAGAGGGCCTAGAACAGAGCCCTGGGGACACCAGTGGTGAGAGCACGTGGTGTGGAGACGGATTCTCGCCACGCCACCTGGTAGGAGCGACCTGTCAGGTAGGACGCAATCCAAGCGTGGGCCGCGCCGGAGATGCCCAACTCGGAGAGGGTGGAGAGGAGGATCTGATGGTTCACAGTATCGAAGGCAGCCGATAGGTCTAGAAGGATGAGAGCAGAGGAGAGAGAGTTAGCTTTAGCAGTGCGGAGCGCCTCCGTGATACAGAGAAGAGAGCAGTCTCAGTTGAATGACTAGTCTTGAAACCTGACTGATTTGGATCAAGAAGGTCATTCTGAGAGAGATAGCGGGAGAGCTGGCCAAGGACGGCACGTTCAAGAGTTTTGGAGAGAAAAGAAAGAAGGGATACTGGTCTGTAGTTGTTGACATCGGAGGGATCGAGTGTAGGTTTTTCAGAAGGGGTGCAACTCTCGCTCTCTTGAAGACAGAAGGACGTAGCCAGCGGTCAGGGATGAGTTGATGAGCGAGGTGAGGTAAGGGAGAAGGTCTCCGAAATGGTCTGGAGAAGAGAGGAGGGGATAGGGTCAAGCGGGCAGGTTGTTGGGGCGGCCGGCCGTCACAAGACGCGAGATTTCATCTGGAGAGAGAGGGAGAAAGAGGTCAGAGCACAGGGTAGGGCAGTGTGAGCAGAACCAGCGGTGTCGTTTGACTTAGCAAACGAGGATCGGATGTCGTCGACCTTCTTTCAAAATGGTTGACGAAGTCATCTGCAGAGAGGGAGGAGGGAGGGGGGAGGAGGATTCAGGAGGGAGGAGAAGGTTGCAAAGAGCTTCCTAGGGTTAGAGGCAGATGCTTGGAATTTAGAGTGGTAGAAAGTGGCTTTAGCAGCAGAGAGAGAAGAGGAAAATGTAGAGAGGAGGGAGTGAAAGGATGTCAGGTCCGCAGGGAGGCGAGTTTTCCTCCATTTCCGCTTGGCTGCCCGGAGCCCTGTTCTGTGAGCTCGCAATGAGTCGTCGAGCCACAGAGCGGGAGGGGAGGACCGAGCCGGCCTAGAGGATAGGGGACATAGAGAGTCAAAGGATGCAGAAAGGGAGGAGAGGAGGGTTGAGGAGGCAGAATCAGGAGATAGGTTGGAGAAGGTTTGAGCAGAGGGAAGAGATGATAGGATGGAAGAGGAGAGAGTAGCGGGGGAGAGAGAGCGAAGGTTGGGACGGCGCGATACCATCCGAGTAGGGGCAGTGTGGGAAGTGTTGGATGAGAGCGAGAGGGAAAAGGATACAAGGTAGTGGTCGGAGACTTGGAGGGGAGTTGCAATGAGGTTAGTGGAAGAACAGCATCTAGTAAAGATGAGGTCGAGCGTATTTCCTGCCTTGTGAGTAGGGGGAAGGTGAGAGGGTGAGGTCAAAAGAGGAGAGGAGTGGAAAGAAGGAGGCAGAGGAATGAGTCAAAGGTAGACGTGGGAGGTTAAAGTCGCCCAGAACTGTGAGAGGTGAGCCGTCCTCAGGAAAGGAGCTTATCAAGGCATCAAGCTCATTGATGAACTCTCCGAGGGAACCTGGAGGGCGATAAATGATAAGGATGTTAAGCTTGAAAGGGCTGGTAACTGTGACAGCATGGAATTCAAAGGAGGCGATAGACAGATGGGTAAGGGGAGAAAGAGAGAATGACCACTTGGGAGAGATGAGGATCCCGGTGCCACCACCCCGCTGACCAGAAGCTCTCGGGTGTGCGAGAACACGTGGGCAGACTAAGAGAGAGCAGTAGGAGTAGCAGTGTTGTCTGTGGTGATCCATGTTTCCGTCAGTGCCAAGAAGTCGAGGGACTGGAGGGAGGCATAGGCTGAGATGAACTCTGCCTTGATGGCCGCAGATCGGCAGTTCCAGAGGCTACCGGAGACCTGGAACTCCACGTGGGTCGTGCGCGCTGGGACCACCAGATTAGGGTGGCCGCGGCCACGCGGTGTGGAGCGTTTGTATGGTCTGTGCAGAGAGGAGAGAACAGGGATAGACAGACACATAGTTGACAGGCTACAGAAGAGGCTACGCTAATGCAAAGGAGATTGGAATGACAAGTGGACTACACGTCTCGAGTGTTCAGAAAGTTAAGCTTACGTAGCAAGAATCTTATTGACTAAAATGATTCAAATGATACAGTACTGCTGAAGTAGGCTAGCTGGCAGAGGCTGCGTTGTTGACTATGTAGGCTAGCTGGCATTGGCTGCGTTGTTGACACTACACTAATCAAGTCGTTCCATTGAGTGTAATAGTTTCTACTGTGCTGCTATTCGGGGCTAGCTGGCTAGATAGCAGTGTTGATTACGTTACGTTGCGTTAAAAGAACGACAATAGCTGGCTAGCTAACCTAGGAAATCGCTCTAGACTACACAATTATCTTTGATACAAAGACGGCTATGTAGCTAGCTATGTAGCTAGCTACGATCAAAGAAATCAAGCCGTTGTACTGTAATGAAATGAAATGAAAAATGTGATACTACCTGTGGAGCGAAGCGAAATGCGACCGGATTGTTGAGTGCAGAAGTTCTGTTCGGTAGACGTTGGCTAGCTGTTGGCTAGCTAGCAGAGTCTCCTACGTTAAGGACGACAAATAGCTGGCTAGCTAACCTCGGTAAATTAAGATAATCACTCTAAAACTACACACTCTAAACTACACAATTATCTTGGATACGAAGACAGCAAAGACAACTATGTAGCTAGCTAACACTACACTAATCAAGTCGTTCAGTTGAGTGTAATAGTTGTGCTGCTAATCGGTAGACGGTGGACTAGCTAACGGTGGACGTTAGCTAGCTGGCTAGCTGCAGGGCAGTGTAGACTGCGTTAGGACGACGAAATACGATAATTACGCAATTATCTATGATACAAAGACGGCTATGTAGCTAGCTGAGAAGAAATTGCTAAGATTAGACAAATCAAACCGTTGTACTATAATGAAATGTAATACTACCTGCGGACCGAGTGCAGATGCGACCCCTCGCTCCAACCCGGAAGTGGTCTTGTTGAAACTGGCTGTCATTTGGACTGCCACAGGAAAGGAAGGCCCAGAGTTACTCCTGCTGTACCTCCGATTGCAGCCCAAATTAATGGTTCACAGAGTTCAAGTAACAGACACATCTCATCATTAACTGTTCAGAGGAGACCGCGTGAATCAGGCCTTCATGGTCGAATTGCTGCAAAGAAACCACTACTTAAGTACACCAATAAGAATAAGAGACTTTCTTGTGCCAAGAAACACGAGCAATGGACATTAGACCGATGGAAATCTGTCCTTTGGTCTGATGAGTCCAAATTTGAGATGTTTGGTTCAAACCACTGTATCTTTGTGAGACGCAGAGTAGGTGAACGGATGATCTCCGCATGTGTGGTTCCCACCGTGAAGCATGGAGGAGGAGGTGTGATGGTGTGGGGGTGTATTGCTGGTGACACATGTCAGTGATGTATTTGAAATTCATGGCACCCAACCAGCATGGCTACCACAGCATTATGCAGTGATACGCCATCCCATCTGGTTTGCACTTAGTGGGACTATCATTTGTTTTTCAACAGGACAATGAAGCAACACACCTCCAGGCTGTATAAGGGCTATTTGACCAAGAAGGAGAGTGATTGAGTGCTGCATCAGATGACCCGGACTCTACTATCACTCGATCTCAACCCAATTGAGATGCTTTGGGATGAGTTGGACCGCAGAGTGAAGGAAAAGCAGTCAACAAGTTCTGAGCATATGTGGGAACTCCTTCAAGACTGTTGGAAAAGCATTCCAGGTGAAGCTGGTTGAGAGAATGATTCCATATGTGTTTTTTCATAGTTTTGATGTCTTCACTAATATTCTACAATGTTGAAAATAGTCAAAATAAAGAAATACCCTGGAATGAGTAGGTGTGTCCAAACTTTTGACTGGCTCTGTAGGTGCACACAGAGAGAGAAATTTGAAGTGACAGACAGTGACCCATGGTCAGACAGCATCTACTGATCTAGGGTGTAATCATTAGTCCAGCAGTTGCAAACTGTTTCTATTGGACAAATTCAGGTAATGCATGTTTATCTTGTTTCGTTCTGTTTCTGCCTGATCATGCGTAAACACAGTTCACTTTCATAGCAGCCACGTTGTATTCCTTCTCACATGTACTGTATGCGCTCTCCTCCTCTCACATTTTCCCTATGTAACCAGGTGAAAAATAAAAATCTAAGCCAATCCATATCATAACCTCTACACACAACCTACATCGTTGTCACCGTATTAGCTAAAGTAAAGTCATAGTCAACATAGCTAACAGAACTAACATATTAGTAAACCCGCTACAATCATGCATTAACGTTAGTCAGTAAGCAGTTACACCGGTGGGCCCCGATGGCAATACATTAGTCAAACCAAAAGCTTACCTTGACTTGGAAGAGTTCCAGTGTTGTCATAGCTAAACTATTGAGCTGCATTTACTAGCTAAGTGAAACTGAATGTGAAAAACTTCCACGTGATTCCACTTGATCTTGCAATTCCACATATAAAAGTGAGATTTTTTCCAAGGTTTTTTTGTAAGGGTTAGAACAAATATCTAAGAGAGTCGATAGAGCAGAGGTGGTCCACTGCCTTTACAGCCTTTACAGAATTAATATTTTCTTCTTGTATCACCAGTCTTCATAAACGCAATAGAAGAAAACAGACAATGGAACATAATCTGACTTTACTAACACCAAATTGTATCTGAGTAGAACAGTAAACCCTGGTATTATTTGTCTAGAGTTGATGTTTTTTGTTGTTGGTTGCAATAACTGTGAACTGGCCTGGGCTTGAAAATGAAATCCAGATCATTATGCAAATCACCCTCAATTGAGGGGTCGGCGGAGTTCAGTATATTATAGGCTAGCAGTAATACAATCACCAAAGACTCATAGCTTTTGATCCACAACATCAATTTCTCTGTGCATGTTATCAGCACAGATCAGAACAAATATCTTGATGCAGAAGCTACAGTAATTGTAAACCACCCACTGATCATCCCAGGATGTTTTACAGGCTAAGTGTCAGTGGCGTCATGCCCATAGGGGGCACAAAGGCACTTGCCCCCTGTAACGGCTTTCATTCATCTTTCATCTTTATTATAAGGAACTGAACAAATAAAAAAAGGAAAACCCGAAACAATCCTGCAAGGTGAAACAAAGACTAAACAGAAATACAACTACCCACCTCTAAAAGTGGAAAAACTTGTCTCTGATTCCCAATCAGAGACAACGATAGACAGCTGTCCCTGATTGAGGACCATACCCGGCCGAAACATAGAAATACAAAAACCTAGACATACAAACATAGAATGCCCACCCACATCACACCCTGACAAAACAAAAATAGAAACATACAAAGCAATCTACGGTCAGGGCAGACTCCGGTGCAGACTCCGGCCACAAAGCCTGAACCTATAGGGGAGGGTCTGGGTGGGCATTACTCCGTGGTGGCGGTTCTAGTGAGGGACGTGGACCCCGCTCCACTTCTGGCTCGGCCCACTTCGGTAATGCATGTAGAGCGGGAACCCTCACCGCCGACCCCGGACTGGAGGATGCCACTGGACTGATGGTTCGAGTCTGGAGTGAGTGGAGCCTCTGGATTGGAGGGCGCCTCTAGCGCCTCTGGACTGAAGAGCGCCTCCGGACTGAAGAGCGCCTCCGGACTGAAGAGCGCCTCCGGACTGAAGAGCGCCTCTGGACTGGAGGGAGACTCTGGAAGCTCCGGACTGGAGGGAGACTCTTATCAAGACTCTTTTAATAATGTTCTGTGGACAGATGAGTCAAAAGTATAACTTTTTTGATGCCATGGGTCCCATTATTGCTTGGCGAAAACCAATCACTGCATTCCACAGTTCACTGGTCATGATAACAACACCCACCCATTAGCACATGTTCCAGCAGGTATATCTCACTGATCACCCCCAAAGCCAACACCTCATTTGGCCGCCTTTCCTTCCAGTTCTCTGCTGCCAGTGACTGGAACGAATTGCAAAAACCGCTGAAGTTGGAGACTTTTATTTCCCTCACCAACTTTAAACATCAACTATCTGAGCAGCTAACCGATCGCTGCAGCTGTACATAGTCCATCTGTAAATAGCCCACCCAATCTATCTACCTCATCCCCATACTGTTTTTATTTTATTTACTTTTCTGCTCTTTTGAACACCAGTATCTCAACTTGCACATCATCATCTGCTCATTTATCACTCCAGTGTTAATCTGCTAAATTGTAACTATTCGCTAAATTGTAACTATTTGACTACCTCCTCATGGCTTTTGCACACACTGTATCATTGATTTGTTTTGTGTTATTATTTATTGTTTACTCCATGTGTAACTCTGTGTTGTTGTCTGTGTCACACTGCTACGCTTTATCTTGGCCAGGTCATAGTTGCAAATGAGAACTTGTTCTCAACTAGCCTACCTGGTTAAATTTACATTTACATTTACATTTAAGTCATTTAGCAGACGCTCTTATCCAGAGCGACTTACAAATTGGTGCGTTCACCTTAAGACATCCAGTGGAACAGCCACTTTACAATAGTGCATCTAAATCTTTCAAGGGGGGTGAGAAGGATTACTTTATCCTATCCTAGGTATTCCTGAAAGAGGTGGGGTTTCAGGTGTCTCCGGAAGGTGGTGATTGACTCCGCTGTCCTGGCATCGTGAGGGAGTTTGTTCCACCATTGGGGGGCCAGAGCAGCGAACAGTTTTGACTGGGCTGCGCGGGAACTGTACTTCCTCAGTGGTAGGGAGGCGAGCAGGCCAGAGGTGGATGAACGCAGTGCCCTTGTTTGGGTGTAGGGCCTGATCAGAGCCTGGAGGTACTGAGGTGCCGTTCCCCTCACAGCTCCGTAGGCAAGCACCATGGTCTTGTAGCGGATGCGAGCTTCAACTGGAAGCCAGTGGAGAGAGCGGAGGAGCGGTGTGACGTGAGAGAACTTGGGAAGGTTGAACACCAGACGGGCTGCGGCGTTCTGGATGAGTTGTAGGGGTTTAATGGCACAGGCAGGGAGCCCAGCCAACAGCGAGTTGCAGTAATCCAGACGGGAGATGACAAGTGCCTGGATTAGGACCTGCGCCGCTTCCTGTGTGAGGCAGGGTCGTACTCTGCGGATGTTGTAGAGCATGAACCTACAAGAACGGGCCACCGCCTTGATGTTAGTTGAGAACGACAGGGTGTTGTCCAGGATCACGCCAAGGTTCTTAGCGCTCTGGGAGGAGGACACAATGGAGTTGTCAACCGTGATGGCGAGATCATGGAACGGGCAGTCCTTCCCGGGAGGAAGAGCAGCTCCGTCTTGCCGAGGTTCAGCTTGAGGTGGTGATCCGTCATCCACACTGATATGTCTGCCAGACATGCAGAGATGCGATTCGCCACCTGGTCATCAGAAGGGGGAAAGGAGAAGATTAATTGTGTGTCGTCTGCATAGCAATGATAGGAGAGACCATGTGAGGTTATGACAGAGCCAAGTGACTTGGTGTATAGCGAGAATAGGAGAGGGCCTAGAACAGAGCCCTGGGGGACGCCAGTGGTGAGAGCGCGTGGTGAGGAGACAGATTCTCGCCACGCCACCTGGTAGGAGCGACCTGTCAGGTAGGACGCAATCCAAGCGTGGGCCGCGCCGGAGATGCCCAACTCGGAGAGGGTGGAGAGGAGGATCTGATGGTTCACAGTATCGAAGGCAGCCGATAGGTCTAGAAGGATGAGAGCAGAGGAGAGAGAGTTAGCTTTAGCAGTGTGGAGGGCCTCCGTGATACAGAGAAGAGCAGTCTCAGTTGAATGACTAGTCTTGAAACCTGACTGATTTGGATCAAGAAGGTCATTCTGAGAGAGATAGCGGGAGAGCTGGCCAAGGACGGCACGTTCAAGAGTTTTGGAGAGAAAAGAAAGAAGGGATACTGGTCTGTAGTTGTTGACATCGGAGGGATCGAGTGTAGGTTTTTTCAGAAGGGGTGCAACTCTCGCTCTCTTGAAGACAGAAGGGACGTAAATAAAGGTGAAATAAAAAATAAATAATAATAAAAAATAAAAAAATGTTGTTCAGTTAAATTTCTGCATGAAGAGTGGGCTAAAATTCCACCAGAGTCTGATCAACAATTACAGGAATAGTTTGGTTGGAGTCATTGCAGCTAAAGGTGCCACAACCAGTTATTGAGTGTAAGGGGGCAATTACTTTTCCAAAAAGGGGCATTGGGTGTTACATAACTTTGGATGTTGCATAACTTTTTTATTTAAAAATTAATTGAATTAGTGTGTAATTGTTGTGTTATTTGTTCACTCAGGGTCCCTTTATCTAATATTAGGTTTTGGTTAAAGATTTGATAACATTCAGTATCAAAAATATGCAAAATTTGAGAAAATTTGAAAGGGGGCAAGTACTTTTTCACTGCATAGTAATTTAAGTAGCCTATTGATTCTTTCTTGATGAGTAAATACAGCTAAAATGTTTTGTTGTTTATCTGTAATACTAGCCACCAATTCATAGATTGTGAATTCAAGTTCACTGTCTATGAATTCAGAGACATTTTCCCCTGTGTAATTCATAGACAGAGCTACACTGTAAAGCTTTTCCCTGTACATTCACAACATTATACTGGCACCAGAGTTGCCAGCTTAATACTGTTATTTTGCTTTACAGCATAGATGCTGTAATATATTTTACAGTACTATTTTCCTTACTGTAAAGATATATTACACCATCCTTGCTGTAAATGTATATGGATGTTGTAACTCTTTTTAAGTAAACTCTTCAATTGACAAAACTATGATACTATATACCAGTGAGACAGTTGTACATAAAAGGCTTAAAAGTTCTTAAAATAATCAATGTGCATAATTTATTAAAATGACAATTGAACAGGTAAAGAGGTATGCTTAGATAATCTATGCAGAAAACATGTTTATTATATATATATATTTTTAAAAGGCTTAATGATTATGGCTCTAGATTGCAGAAAAATAGCTGATTCAGGTGTTTGAAAAATGCTAAATTCTTCAACTCCCAGGGTGGCCCAGTACCCCCCGTCCACCCTCACGTACTTCTTGCTCCCTCTAAAATAATGGTGCATGATGCCCCTGCTAAGCGTATACTGTAAGCTTTAAATTATACCCGCCTTGTTGTTTCCCTATTGTAGATGTTGTCACGGTCGTAATGCATCAGCAGACTCTTCCACCCCCAACTACACCCCCCACCCATCCCATTCATCCAGGGCTCTGTTGCCAAGGTCAACCCCCCCTCCCCATCACATTCTCAGCCTGCACAGGGGCGAATGCAGGGGCGAATGCTCCCTTTCTCCATCTCATCATCCCTCTCTTTCTCCTTCGGCCTCTCTCTTCTTCTCTCTGTCTCTCTCTCCTCCTCCCTCTCTCCCTCTCTTCAAGGCTGTGTGCTTCAGCCTCTAGTAAGAGCCCTGCCACTGGGCAGCGAGGCACGGTCACAGAAATGTACTTTGATGAATGGGATCAGATAGAGGAGGGAGCTGCTGAAAGAGAGCGGGGGCCGAGGAGGGAGTGGAGGACAGAGACTGAGCAGGAGGAGCAGGGGGGAGTCAAGAGGGTAGACTGTATACTTCCCAGTCTATACAGTTTGTCCATACAGTGCCTTCAGAAAGTATTCACACCCCTTTACTTTTTCCTAATTTTTTGTTGTGTTACAGTCTGAATTTAAAATAGATTCAATTTAGATTTTTTTTTCATTGGCCTATACAAAACACCCCATAATGTCAAAGTGGAATTATGTTTTTCGAATTTTTTACAAAGGAATTAAAAATGAAAAGCTGATATGTCTTCAGTCAATAAGTATTCAACCCCTTTGTTATGGCAAGCCTAAATACGTTCAGGAGTAAACATTTATTTAACAAGTCACATAATAAGTGTGCAATAATAGTGTTTTAAAAAATCCCTCAGTTGAGCAGTGAATTTCACAAAACAGATTCAACCACAAAGACCAGGGAGGTTTTCCAATGCCTCGCAAAGAAGGGCACCGATTGGTAGAGAAAAAAAAACTAACTTTGAATATCCCTTTGAGCATGGTGAAGATATTACTTACACTTTGGATGGTGTATCAATACACCCAGTCACTACAAAGATACAGGCGTTCTTCATAACTCAGTTGACAGAGAGGAAGGAAACCACTCAGGGATTTCCCCATGAGGCCAATGGTGACATTAAAACATTAAGAATGTTTAATGGCTGTGAGACAACTGAGTATAAATCAACAACATTGTAGTTACTCCACAATACTAACCTAATGGACGGAGTGAAAAGAAGGAAGCCTGTACAGAATAAAAATATTCTAAAATATACATCCTGTTTGCAAACAAGGCACTAAAGTAACACTGCAAAAAATGTTGCAAAACAATGTTATTTTTGTCCTGAACACAAATCAACACATTACTGAGTACCACTCCAACCATATTTTCAAGCATAGTGGTGGCTGTATTGTTATGGGTATGCTTGTAATTGTTAAGGTCTGGGGAGGTTTTCACACTAGACTGGAGTTGCTTACCAAGAAGACAGTGAATGTCCTTTGTGATAGAACTACCGTTTTGACTGAAATCTACTTCAAAATCTATGGCAAGACCTAAAAATGGTTGTCTAGCAATGATCAACTACTAATTTGACAGAGTTTTAAGAATTTTGAAAAGAATAATGGGCAAGTGTTGCACAATCCAGGTGTGGAAAGCTCTTAGAGACTTACCCAGAAAGACACAGCTGTAATCACCTCCAAAGGTGCTACTACAAAGTATTGCCTTGGGTTTGAATACTTATTTAAATGAAATATTTCTGTATTTTTAAAAATTGTTTTTATGAATTAAAAAAACAACATGTTCTTACTTTGTCATTATGTGGTATTGTGTGCAGATGGGTGAGATTTTTAATTTAATTTGAATTCAATCTGTAACTGTATATTTTGAGAAATACTGTACCAAACAGCTTATCTTGGATTCATTTGGACTATTTTGAGGAAGTGTTGATGCTACGGTGGCTCAAGAGGGACAAACAACTGTAATGATTGCCGCTTTTCAAGCGAAAGTCTTTAGGGAGTATGCGAGCACAGACGTTTGCTTTGCCTAGTCGAGTTCTGCTAGGAGCCAACCGATGTATGCGGACGCCCTATGAAGAAAAGGGGACAGAGTGAGAGAGGAGGAAACGATGAGAAAGGAAAGAGTGAGGAAGAGCCAGACTGTGAGAAAGGAAGAATAGGTCAAAGAGAGAGGGAGTAGAGGGAAGGGTCATATCATAGAAGGGAGTGGAACGGCTTGAGTGTGCAGAGAGGCAGATAAAGACAGAAACAGCAACATCCATTGAGGGAAGGAATCGAAGTAGAGATGAGGAGAGGAGGTAAAGAGAGAGAATAGGAGATCACTGCAAAGCAGAGGGACAGAAGTACAGCGAGAGTGAGTGAGCGAGGGGGAAGGAGGTGGCAGAGAGAGAGAAGAAAATGGGAGTGAGCTTTAATGTAAACCTTCTGTCTCCTTGACAAGTTCTATATTTCGCCCTGCCGTGTACATTTATTTTCTTTCTTACTGTCTCTGTCTCTCTCTGGTGTTGTGCATGCACAGTGAACACACAGGCACCCTGAGATTTGAGAGCTCAAATAAATCACCCAGTGCAATCAAACATCCAGGAAAGGCAACCTCTGAGCAGAGGATGAAATAGACACAGCCTGTCTGTCAGTCTCTCTGCCTCCTGGAGGCCAGGATTATGACACAGATTTAGTAGGTTGGCAGGACAGGGACCTGACCTCTCATCATTTACATTTCTAGATTGATTTTCCACCTAATTCATTTTGTATTAATGCCATGTTAGCGAATTTCTCTCTGCCTGTGGCACAGAGCTGGGGAGGGTACAGTGGGTGGGCAGGGTGTGCCATGAGCTCTGACGTGCTGGGGAGGGTACAGTGGGTGGGCAGGGTGTGCCAGGAGCTCCGACGTGCTGGGGAGGGTACAGTGGGTGGGCAGGGTGTGCCATGAGCTCTGACGTGCTGGGGAGGGTACAGTGGGTGGGCAGGGTGTGCCAGGAGCTCTGACGTGCTGGGGAGGGTACAGTGGGTGGGCAGGGTGTGCCAGGAGCTCTGACGTGCTGGGGAGGGTACAGTGGGTGGGCAGGGTGTGCCAGGAGCTCTGACGTGCTGGGAGGGTACAGTGGGTGGGCAGGGTGTGCCAGGAGCTCTGACGTGCTGGGGAGGGTACAGTGGGTGGGCAGGGTGTGCCAGGAGCTCTGACGTGCTGGGGAGGGTACAGTGGGTGGGCAGGGTGTGCCAGGAGCTCTGACGTGCTGGGGAGGGTACAGTGGGTGGGCAGGGTGTGCCATGAGCTCTGACGTGCTGGGGAGGGTACAGTGGGTGGGCAGGGTGTGCCATGAGATCTGACGTGCTGGGGAGGGTACAGTGGGTGGGCAGGGTGTGCCAGGAGCTCTGACGTGCTGGGAGGGTACAGTGGGTGGGCAGGGTGTGCCAGGAGCTCTGACGTGCTGGGGAGGGTACAGTGGGTGGGCAGGGTGTGCCAGGAGCTCTGACGTGCTGGGGAGGGTACAGTGGGTGGGCAGGGTGTGCCAGGAGCTCTGACGTGCTGGGGAGGGTACAGTGGGTGGGCAGGGTGTGCCATGAGCTCTGACGTGCTGGGAGGGTACAGTGGGTGGGCAGGGTGTGCCAGGAGCTCTGACGTGCTGGGGAGGGTACAGTGGGTGGGCAGGGTGTGCCATGAGCTCTGACGTGCTGGGGAGGGTACAGTGGGTGGGCAGGGTGTGCCAGGAGCTCTGACGTGCTGGCATTATAGAGAAAGAGATACAGACAGAGAGAATGGAGGGAGGGAGAGGGAGAGTCAAAGAATAAAGATTATTTTGAATGAAAGTACTTAAAAATATAGGGAGAGAGAAGGAGAGAGGTAGAGTGAATTGAATGAGAGAGGGAGAGAAGAGGAGGACATCTGTCACTCTCTTTGCTGTTCCTCTGTGAGTGAGACTTTGATGTTGGAGCAAAGGGAGCCCGGAGCTTATTCTTACTATGTGCTTAATATGAGGATGAAACACCATCCAGTATTAGACAACACTGTTTCACTCATTTGGGAGGTCGGTAACGCTTTACATCGAGGTGCCTCTATTACTATGTAACTAACACAGTAATAAATGTGTTAACAACATAGTAGTTACATAGGTTTTACTTTGTAATTACATGATAGTAGGATTGTGCAGAATCAGTTATTACAAAATTGGAACAAGAAATCTGTAATTACACATTCACTTGCTGAACTTTATTCTGCATTTCTAACTACTGATATTATTGCACACTATTTTGTTCCACTATGTAACTGATGTTTTGTAATTACACATTTGAAAGTCATCTGTGAATTACTATGTTTAATACCGCTAACCACAATATGACCTTGTTATACGTAACTACAAGGTGCCACTACCATTGAATCCACATTTAATACCAGGGTTGATAAATAGACTAGGACCTGGTGACAACAATTCTAACAAGGCACATCCTGTTATTAACTACTGGTCATTTTCAATTAGTTTATTTCTATGTTATGACCTGGCTCAAAGCCTATATCGAATCAAGAGGAATGTAAGTACAAGATCTGTGAATGTGGCTACATAGGATATACTTGTAATTATCATGTATTTACCAAGGAGCAAGCAATTTAAAGTACAGTGAAACCCAATAGGGAATAACTTTTAGAATTACTATGTAGTTACAATATAACAACCTTCATAAACAATAGGCTAACCATGAGAAAGTAGGAGACAGGAGAACATTACCTATAACAACCCTTTAGTACTTACATTGTAACAATCTTTAACCACCAACTTTGTAATTACAATGTTGTTACACTGAATATACATGTATTTACAATGTACTTACCCAGGAGCAAGAAACGTAATGCAAAGTTAATGTACCAGACAACAGGCTAACCAGGAGAAATAAGGAGACAAGAGAACATTTCTCAGTTACTTTTCTAGGTCGAAGCCCTTAGATCGCAATATCCACTAAGCTAACATATGGAATTGTTTTAAGATGGTCATAGAATGGATCATCTAGCCATTTCATTTGGATTTGAGTTTTTTTTACCCCTGTAGGTATAAAAGAATATATGAAAGTTATTTGATGAAACATTGAATTTGGCCTTTACTGCGTTAGCACATAGAAACGCATTGAATAACACATTATTACAAACAGACAGCCCAAAAATAAATAATAAGGAATAAGGTTTTGAAGTGTCTGTCCTCTAGCTGAGAGATTTAAGAAAACTCTGGGGTTTTTAGAGCCATGTTTCATCACGTTATCCGTGGCACATTTTACCCCACACGCACTTTTTGCCATTTTTACAGCCTGATACTGGGTTACCTTCAGACAACTCCCCTGAAACTTGTATCACCTTTCGATATTGGTGACATATTATGCCATTTCTAGCTCCAACGGTTTGGTCTGGACTGTCGGTTTTGTGAGAAGACCTCTTTAAAATAAGGACATCCAGGACAGAGAGTTCAGATGACTTTTGTAAAACTTTTGGATGTCATACAACACTGTTGTGTTCGTGAGAGTCTCATCTTTCGATGGTCGTGACTTATTAGTTTGTAGCTCAAACGGTTCGGATTTTACAGACGATATTGTGATGATTTTCTTGTCCGGATCCTGTCATGCGTATAAATGAGCCCCATGTTATGGAATAGGCAGAAAGAGGCGATTAACCTGCAGCCACTACAAGAAACGGTAAGTCTCTAGCATAAACACACAGGGGGCTATTCAATATTCAAACTGATGTCACTGTGTGATGCACCGGTGTCTCAATCAACTCTAGGGGCTTTTAAAGGATTTAAAAAATATTCATATTCAAACTATTCAAATTCAATTCACCATTTCAGACTCAAAGGAATAACTATTTTAGTTAGTAAAATCTTACTAACACAGGCTGGTGGTAAAGCTAGCTATGCATTGGCACAATGTCAATATGTTTTCGAACTTGGCCAATAACTAAAGAAATAGACGTAGCATGAGGCTTCGATTTTGGCTGCAGACAGAGAGGGAATCGTTGTCCCAAAGGAGGGAAGGCAGGTGGCAAGCTTACGTCCAAAATATGCCCATAATATCTCCATGCATTGGGCTAATTTTAGACCGATTTTTGCGAGAGTGAAAGTAGTGAGCACATACAGTTGAAGTCGGAAGTTTACACACACCTTTGCCAAATACATTTCAACTCAGTTTTTCACAATTCCTGACATTTAATCCGAGTAAAAATTCCCTGTCTTAGGTCAGTTAGAATCACCACTTTATTGTAAGAATGTGAAATGTAAGAATAATAGTAGAGAGAATGATTTATTTCTGCTTCTATTTCTTCATCACATTCACAGTGGGTCAGAAGTTTACATACACTCAATTAGTATTTGGTAGCATTTCATTTACATTGTTTAACTTGGGTCAAACGTTTTGGGTAGCCTTCCAAAAGCTTCCCACAATAAGTTGGGTGAATTTTGGCCCATTCCTCCTGACAGTCCCTCTTGCAGCAAAACACCCCCACAACATGATGCTGCCACCCCCATGCTTCACGGTTGGAATGGTGTTTCTTCGGCTTGCAAGCCTCCATTTTCCTACAAACATAATGATGGTCATTATGGCCAAACAGTTCTATTTTTGTTTCATCAGACCAGAGGACATTTCTCAAAAAAGTACGATATTTGTCCCCATGTGCAGTTGCAAACCGTAGACTGGCTTTTTTATGGCGGTTTGGAGCAGTGGCTTCTTCCTTGCTGAGCGGCCTTTCAGGTTATGTCGATATAGGACATGTTTAACTGTGGATATATACTTGCATACTATTGTTGTGTACTTGCATACTATTGTTTGTACAGATGAATGTGGTACATTCAGGTGTTTGGAAATTGCTCCCAGGGATGAACCAGACTTGTGGAGGTCTACAATTTTTTCTCTAAGGTCTTGGCTGATTTCTTTGGATTTTCCCATGATGTCAAGCAAAGAGGCACTGAGTTTGAAGGTAGTGCTTGAAATACATCCACAGGTACACCTCCAATTGTCTCAAATTATGTCAATTAGCCTATCAGAAGTTTCTGAAGCCATGACATCATTTTCTGGAATTCTCCAAACTGTTTAAATGCACAGTCAACTTAGTGTATGTAAACTTCTGACCCACTGGAATTGTGATACAGTGAATTATAAGTGAAATAATCTGTTTGTAAACAATTATTGGAAAAATTATTTGTGTCATGCACAAAGTAGACGTCCTAACCGACTTGCCAAAACTATAGTTTGTTAACATGACATTTATGGAGTGGTTGAAAAATAAGTTTTAATGACTTCAACCTAAGTGTATGTAAACTTCCGACTTCAACTGTACATTTGTTTTGTTTTTGTACTGCCCCCCTCCTGGGAATTGAACCCACAATCCTGGGGTTGCAAGTGTCATGATCTACCAACTGAGCCACACAGGAAAATAACATTGTAACAGTGTAAACTCGATTTTTATTACGACCCTAGTAACGCTTATTAACTAAGTGGGAAACATGTTGACATTAGGCTACCAGTGCATAGCTAGCCATATAGCTAACTAGCTACATTAGTGAATGATGGGGAAATGCTAGCTAGCTAGCTTTACCACCTTGTGTTTTTACTAACTAAAGTAGTTGTTGCTTTAGTCTGAAATGTGGAATTGAATTGGAATAGTTTGAATATAAATCTTTGTCGAATCCATTAAATACATTTTTTTATCCTGTTCAATCCATCCAACTGAAAATTTTTCTCCTGTCTCCTTATTTCTCCTGGTTAGCCTATTGTCCTCAAAGGTTGTTACGTTGTAACTACATAGTCATTTTAAAGGTTTCTTGCTCCTGGGTAGGTAGACGATAATTATAAGTATAAGTAAGTATATCCTACGTAACGCCATTGTTCTTAAATTACACTTGATTCAGTATAGCCTTTGAGCCAGGTCATAACATAGAAATAAACAAATAGAAAATGACTGGTAGTTAATGACAGGATGTACCTTGTTACAATTGTTATTACCAGGTCCTAGTCTAGTATGGTGCTTATTGTAAAGTGTTACCGGGAGGCCTTTCAGAGTCTAATTTCCTTTCAGAATTGAAAATGTAAAATATTAAATAACAGCTATTACAATGAATCCCCATTTGGATGCATCAGATTCTTTTTTGGAAGCCAGGCAAACAGATATCTCCTATCCACTCCTTAAAGACTATTAGTGCTGGCATTGTGTCATGCAACCCCTGCTCTCCAGCTTGGGTCCTGTCAGCTAATGACTCTGTGCCCTGCTGTTCATACAGACCCATTTATACCAAACCAGGGCGTATCAACTCTCCAGAGAGAGGAGACGGGGATGGGGGCTCAATTCTGGTAATATTCTCAGTTTCAGTAACCCAATTGACCCCTGCATTCCCTTCAAAGGCACAAAATGAGTCAGCTCCACAGACATAAAATGTAATAAAAATCTGTACTTGCAGACCTTGCCATTTGAACAGGCTCTTGTATCAGTCAATACTCTCACATGAAGATGAAAATAAATAAATGATGCTTTCATGAAAACTAGATTATGTCTGAGAAGCACCAGTTTGGTCTGGAATCAACATACAAAGGAATCTTATGATTGTTACTCTTTTTCAAATGAAAGTTTGTTTATATTGATCTATTCAAATGAGTACACCAAAAGACCATTATTATCGGAGCAAATTCCTGGATGATTTATGTAGGTCATATAAATAAATTGATCATATTATGAGTTTCTCTAATTAGTGCTCTGACTTTACCCTGAAAGCAAGCCTTGAGCAAATGGGAATTGTTCACATGTAAACTAAAATGCACACTACATTTTTGGAAATACTGATAAGCGATCCCATTAAAAATATTTTTTTTATACTTCCCCCTGGACAATTTACTTTCTTATCTGACACTTAACACTTGTCAACACCCCCTCTAAAATAATAAGATATCTCCTGATTATGCATGTCTGTTTCAAAAGATATTCACTATTACTATTTCACCACCCTGCATACCACTGCTGGCTTGCTTCTGAAGCTAAACAGGGTTGGTCCTAGTCAGTTCCTGGATGGGAGACCAGATGCTGCTGGAAGTGGTGTTGGAGGGCCAGTAGGAGGCACTCTTTCCCAATGCCCCAGGGCAGTGATTGGGGACACTGCTCTGTGTAGGGTGCCGTCTTTCGGATGGGACGTTCAACGGGTGTCCTGACTATCTGAGGTCATTAAAGATCCCATGGCACGTATCTTAAGTGTAGGGGTGTTATAACCCCGGTGTCCTGGCTAAATTCCCAATCTGCCCCTCAAACCAGCTCAGTCACCTAATAATCCCCAGTTTACAGTTTACTCATTAACCCCCCTCCTCTCCCCTGTAACTATTCCCCAGGTCCTTGCTGCAAATGAGAACCTGTTCCCAGTCAACTTACCTGATAAATAAAAAATATAATAAAAAGCACCATAGTGTAAACACCATAGCGGTGGAAAGTAGGGGTGCTGAGGGTGCTGCAGCACCCCCTGAAAAATCAGAATGATCAAACCATTTAAAAAATATATATATATATATATATATATATATATATATATATATATATATATCACAAAAGTAGTGCACGCACTGAGCCTTTACTAGTCCTGAATTAGTGGACCGATACAGCCATCTGTGGAGTGGACTATGTTGATTTTTTTACGTGAAAAATGTATATTTTCACAAATGTAGTGTATTGGGCCTTTATTAGTCCTGTATTAGCAACTGATGGGCTTCTGTCATGCGGAACCGTACACGGATTTGTCTGCATCATATTCTAGTCCTATATTAGTCAAGCATGTAATTTCAATAATGAAGATAAGGACAACGAAACATATTTCATTTAACTGTTGAAAGCGAAGAAGGAATGAAGCAACAGAGAGAGAACAAGGAGGTAACATAATATGCACGTTACACAACATTAGCGGAAATATTATGAAAGGCACTTATGAATCAGCCTGCAGCCCGCACTCATGCGTCAGCCCATAGCCCCCCCTCCCCTTCATAGGTGCAAAAATCGCAGCACCTCCAAGCATCTTCCCGCAGCTATGGTATTCACCCTGCTTGGGGTGTATATGGTCTTTCATTTGGGCAGTTATTTTGGAACTGCAGTGTCTGTAGCCTTTTCCTGCACAACAAAAAAAAGTCCTTCACACACAATACTCCTTAGCTAGATGTAAAATATGTAAAGAATAGCTCTAGAAAAATATTTATTATGCCGCTTATTGTTTTAGTTTGCTAGAACAATTCTGATGAAAAGGGTGTGGATTACACTGGGAAAAGCTTGGTTGTGTTGCAAATATTCATGAAAACAAAAATGCGCTGTTTGGTTTTAATTTAAGCCATAACTATGACTTTGTGATTGTGGTAACTAGTGACAACTGAAAAGTTCCCTCTCTTTTAATTTTACTTGTCACTTCTGTTGGCTCCCCCACTGGAGGTTAGTGCTCTCTGATTGGCTCAAAGTCAAGTTCTCGGGCCACTGACAAGCACTGCGATTCTACAAGTAGAAACAACAGGTTTGTCAGTACCAGCTCGGTACACAGCAGGGACGTCTTTTGTTCTAGCAAGAGAAGGAACTGTCTTCTACTGTGCTAAGTACCTCGAGTATCTGGGGAGGCAGGGTAGCCTAGTGGTTAGAGTGTTGGACTAGTAACCGCAAGGTTGCAAGTTCAAACCCCTGAGCTGACAAGGTATAATCTGTCGTTCTGCCCCTGAACAGGCAGTTCCTAGGCCGTCATTGGAAATAAAAATTTGTTCATAACAGACTTGCCTTAAATAAAGGTAAAATAAAAAAATAAAAAATATATTTGCAGTCAGATTTCTCTGTGTGTCTGTACTATTAGTCACTCTCACTCAGATATCATTAACATGGCATAAGTCATGGCAAAATGTGTAGAACTGCAGGAAATCTGCTTTAAAACAGCAAAGATGTCTCTCTGCCCCATGGAAAAATGTGTAGAACTGCAGGAAATTAACTTTAAAACGTACATGTTTCTCTCTGCCCTCAAGAGGGGAGGCTAGTTGCCTCTTCAGAAAGTTGGTTTATTTTTGGTAAATTACACATTACTCTTTGAATAAACCATGATGATAAATAAAAACAAAGTGTGAACCAAAAACTAACGTGACCAGGTACATTTTTCACTGGCACCCTTGCGACCAACTAAAAAGGTGTGTTTCACTGCCAAGTCAAACAGTCGCAAGTGCAACTATTTTGGCAGCAGTATCAAACCCTGGAGAGCGAGAGGGTAAGACTGGGTGATAGAGTGAATGAGAAAGTGTGTAAAGGGATGACTGAGGGAGAGAATTTGTGTCCTCTTTGTGTACTCTACCCTTTGAGTTCCATCTCACACCTGTTCCACTATCTGGCATTGCCTCTTGCTCTTGTGTCCCTCGAGAGATTGAGGGACAGTTTGGAGGACTTGAAACTTTGACATGCTAAATCTCAGCACACACACACACACACACACACACACACACACACACACACACACACACACACACACACACACACACACACACACACACACACACACACACACACACACACACACACACACACTAATCCTGAGCATAATTATGTTTCTCTGAACCAGTAGCCCAAAAATGAAAAAACCTGGAAGAGAATACAGTGCATTGCTGGTAATGCCAAAAAACAATTAGGACCAGTCTAATTAGTCCTCCTGTTCCTGATTGGGTTTTATTATTGTAAAAATGAAGTGATGTTGGAAATTACAGCAGTGTGGGATTGATTGAGCAGGTAAAGTGAGCATGTCCCTCATCTTCTTTGTGTGAGTATTTTATGTTTTAATGATTGTAATGTGCGGTACCGTCTGCTGACTGGCACAGATCCAGATTTATGGATTCAGCTCCTCTGTCTAGTTTGCCGTTATTTAAAGAGAACAATCAGCTTCGATACATGGCCGCAACATTAGACAGAAAACACAATGCACTGCAAAGTGCTTCAGAGATCCATTAAGCCCATTTTGTTCAGTAGCTATGCCTTATACTGATCACGCCGCTGACACTTCAACTCCATTTTTCTGGACCGGTTTGATCTAAATAGCGTCGCCACCATCATCTGCATCAATTGAGTACACTGCTGAAAAAAATCCCATTCTATTTTCCTTTATTGCATACTTTCTCATATTCAACCAGGTTTAAATGTTCTGTGTGAATTTGAATGGATGTGGGTGCTGGGTGGCTGGTTAGTAGGTGGTGGAAGTGAATGTACTAATGTGTTTCCTCTACATTTCCACTGACACAGGCTGCTACAGATAGAGAGCCACAGGCTCTGACCAAAAGTAGTGCACCAAATTGAATTTATTTCAATACCAATGACCAAAACTAAAGTGCATTACACAGATAGTGAATAGTGTGTGTGTCATTTGGTCTGGTCTGCCGTCTCCCCACAGTGTTGGAGCTGTGGACGCTGTACTCAGAGTTCCAGACGGGAAGGGGCCTGGTGATGAATCCCTTCCCCATAGCAGAGTGACGTGGCTGTGCTGGGTGACGCATGGTCCCTGTGTCTGCAGGAGATCAGGAGCCTGGATGCCCATTTCACCCAATTATGGTTCTAATCTCATTGAGGGATAGTGTGTGGAAGGCACCGATGGCCAATCAAATGAACCCCCTGGAGATAAATAACCAATCTCATTATTGGCTTTAGGGCTCCAAGGAGCCAACAGGGCTTGCTATGTGGCTTGTATCAGTTTGGTTAAATCACTTTCCTTGTTCTGGAGACACCGTGCGTGTGTGTTAAAGTTTCCAAGTATACCATCTAAATGCCCACAGAGGTAACAGATGTTTTGCTGACAAGCTTGACGGGTATAAATAGTAAATTAATTAATTAAAATGGATCAGTTCCTGGAACATTATACATGTCTGGCATTTACAGACACACAGACATACACACACACCACACTGAGGATGATATGTCATAACTGAGTGTAGAAAGAAATAGACATTCTATAAATAAATATGAACTAGATGGAATACATTGTAAATTGTGATGATGAAATGTATGAGAAAAGGCTCTCTGAATACTCGTTATCATGGCTAGACCTACTCAATATTACCATGCAAATTCAAAACATTTCCATATGAGCTACAATAAACCTCTGATTTTGTGCAGGAAAAAGAGCATGTCAGTGGGGCAACTAAGGGCAGAATAGAGCAGGGGATCCCAATCTGTTCATGACAAACTGTTCACACCCCTCTTGTTGGTGGAGAGAATTTTGCAGGTTTAAAGCTTATTTCCTGCAATTTTACACATTTTGTCATGACCTCATGAACATTTAGCAGTTTTAACATAAAATGTCTTGCAATTCTATACATTGCTAATGTGTATCCATGTGATATGTGTGTGACAAAAAATGTAAACAGTATCTAGACTACCGGTCAAAAGTTTTAGAATACTTACTCATTCAAGGGGTTTTCTTTATTTTCACTATTTCCTACATTATCAGAATAATAGTGAAGACATCAAAACTATGAAATAACACACATGGAATCATGAAGTAACCAAAAAAGTGTTAACCAAATCCAAATGTATTCTGTTTTTGAGATTCCTTAAATAGCCCCTGTCGTGGCTCTGACTGATTAAATGAGATGACAGGCTATTTTATCAAATCAATTATCTCACGTTTAATTGGTTACGTGATTGAATTAAACCATGCAACAATTAACTCACTAATAACCTGGGGCACCACGGAAGAGTGTTTATAGACCTGCTGTCTCCAGAATAAACTCTTAAAGATCTGAAGATCTTTTATATCATTAGCAGTCAATTATTAATTGTCACCTTATTCAGTCTCATTCTGATTGTCGTAAAATACTTGGTTATCTGCACGAACCCTGGCTAAAAAGTTGAAACAGCAATACACAAATTGGCTTAATTATTTATTTACTAAATATGTAAATAATCACACAGAATTACAAAAGTACACAACAGGATAGATTATACATTGATTACTAATCATGCATGAAAAGTCCCTAGTGGGCTTACCCAATATAATTAGGTCTCTATTGGACCTTGAGAAGCTATACTACCATAAGTACAGAATCAGCAAGATATACTGTATATTTACTCTGCGCTGCGCTTCAATAGATGGGTCGAAGATGGGAGACTGGTTTGCCCAGCAGAGATCGCCATTGTCCTTTGAAGAATCTTTCTGGTCGAAGTGCTGTAAAGCGGATTCGTTGAAGTACCCTCAGCTCTTAGGAGATTGTTTGTCCTCGTCCTAGGCCGCGTTCTCAACTGCAGCCGATACATGCAACGACTAGGATGTAATCACTTCTTCTTTAGTCAATAATAAACTCTGAAAAATAAATGTGATCTCACTGTCAACTGCATTTATTTTCAGCAAACTTAACATGTGTAAATATTTGTATGAACATAACAAGATTCAACAACTGAGACATAAACTGAACAAGTTCCACAGACATGTGACTAACAGAAATGGAATAATAAATCGCTGAAAAAAGGGGGGGATTCAAAATCAAAAGTAACAGTCAGTATCTGGTGTAGCCACCAGCTACATTAAGTACTGCAGTGCATCTCCTCCTCATGGACTGCACCTGATTTGTCAGTTCTTGCTGTGAGATGTTACCCCACTCTTCCACAAAGACACCTGCAAGTTCCCGGACATTTCTGGGGGGAATGGCCCTAGCCCTCACCCTCCGATCCAACAGGTCCCAGACGTGCTCAATGGGATTGAGATCCGGGCTCTTCACTGGACATGGCAGAACACTGACATTCCTGTCCTGCGGGAAATCCCGCACAGAACGATCAGTGTGGCTGGTGGCATTGTCATGCTGGAGGGTCATGTCAGGATGAGCCTGCAGGAAGGGTACCACATGAGGGAGGAGGATGTCTTCTCTGTAACGCACAGCATTGAGATTGCCTGTAATGACAACAAACTCAGTCTGATGATGCTGTGACACACCGCCCCAGACCATGACGGATCCTCCACCTCCAAATCAATCCCGCTCCGGAGTACAGACCTCGGTGTAACGCTCATTCCTTCGACGATAAACGTGAATCCGACCATCACCCCTGGTGAGACAAAACTGCGACTCGTCAGTGAAGAGCACTTTTTGCCAGTCCTGTCTGGTCCAGCAACAGTGGGTTTGTGCCCATAGGCAACGTTGTTGCCGGTGATGTCTGGTGAGGACCTGCCTTACAACAGGCCTACAAGCCCTCAGTCCAGCCTCTCTCAGCCTATTGCGGACAGTCTGAGCACTGATGGAGGGATTGTGTGTTCCTGGTGTAACTCAAGCAGTTGTTGTTGCCATCCTGTCCGCAGGTGTTATGTTCAGATGTACCGATCCTGTGCAGGTGTTGTTACAAGTGGTCTGCCACTGCGAGGATGATCAGCTGTCTATCCTGTCTCCGTGTAGCGCTGTCTTACGCATCTCAAATTATGGACATTGCAATTTACTGCCCTGGCCACCTCTGCAGTCCTCATGCCTCCTTGCAGCATGCCCAAGGCACATTCACACAGATGAGCAGGGACCCTGGGCATCTTTCTTTTGGTGTTTTTCAGAGTCAGTAGAAAGGCCTCTTTAGTGTCCTAAGTTTTTATAAATGTGACCTTAATTGCCTACCGTCTTAGTGTCTTAACGACCGTTCCACAGGTGCATGATCATTAATTGTTTGTTTGTTTATGGTTCATTGAACAAGAATGAGAAACGCTTTACAATGAAGATCTGTGAAGTTACTTGGATTTTTTCAAATTACCTTTGAAAGACAGGGTCCTGAAAAAGGGACATTTCTTTTTTTTTGCTGAGTTTAGTTCAAAGTTCATACTGTTCTGCCATAATCAGCTCGCACTGTATTTTTTTACATTTTATTTCACCTTTATTTAACTAGGTAGGCTAGTTGAGAACAAGTTCTCAATTGCAACTGCGACCTGGCCAAGATAAAGCAAAGCAGTTCGACACATACAACAACACAGAGTTACACATGGAATAAACAAACATACAATCAATAATACAGTAGAAATACAGTAGAAATACAGCATGTGCAAATGAGGTAGGATAAGAGAGGTAAGGCAATAAATAGGCCATGGTGGCGAATTAATGACAAAATAGCAATTAAACACTGGAATGGTAGAATGTGCAGAAGATGAATGTGCAAGTAGAGATACTGGGGTGCAGGGGAGCAAGATAAATAAATATATACAGTATGGGGATGAGGTAGATTGGATGGGCTATTTACAGATGAGCTATGTACAGGTGCAGTGATCTGTGAGCTGCTCTGACAACTTGTACTTAAAGCTAGTGAGGGAGGTAAGAGTCTACAGCTTTAGTGATTTTTGCAGTTCGTTCCAGTCATTGGCAGCAGAGAACTGGAAGGAGAGGCAGACAAAAGAAGAGTTGGCATTGGGGGTGACCAGTGAGATATACCTGCTGGCTGAGATATATATTCTGGCTGGTCTAGTCAAAATTCACAACTCTAACATGGTGATCGTCACCTCCACATTATCTTGTCTCATGTCAATTTTGTTAGGTTGTAGTTGAAATTAGCCCTTTTAAACGTAGGGACACCAGTACACATGTCATCGGGAACTAAGGTTGACTTCCGTCAACGGGCTTTTGTACTGGGGGAGAGAAGGGGATGTTTCATAGTTCTCAACCAATGTCAGTTTACTTGAGTGTGGCCACTGACTGAGCCTAAGTTTTACTATGAAACAATTCTGTTATTTAGGAGGATAAAATTACATTGAATCTTTTCACAAATAGTTCCATATTTAAACATTTAAATTGCACAACAATTCCATGTGAATCTGATAACTAGAATGTGTAGACTTTCCAAGATACAATTTATGTCGTCATATCATCAGATATAATGTCCCAGACAACAACTGATCTGACATCATATTCTTTAAGTACCAACGGACACTTTCAACTGGTTGAGAAAAGGAAATATTGTTCTATTCCCTGACCTTTTGATGTTACCATACTTTCTCTGTGGTAACAAAGGGCTTTCCAAGAGTCCATTCTGTAGAGTGGAGAGAGAAGGGGGAAAGGTATTTATGGGGGGTCATAAACCTCACCCTACAGGGCAATACCGTGACACCACCCTTTGCCTTGATGACAGCTTTTTACACTCTTGGCAACAGTCTTACACTTGCTTTCCCAACAGTCTTAAAGGGGTTTCCACATATGCTGAGCACTTGATGGCTGCTTTTCCTTCACTCTGCGACTTATCCCAAAACATGTACATTTGCTGGAGGTTGGGGGATTGTGGAGACCAGGTCATCTGATGCAGCACTCCATCACTCTCCTTCTTGGTCAAATATCCCTTACACAGCCTGGAGGTGTGTTGGGTCATTGTCCTGTTCAGAAACCAATGATAGTCCCACTAAGTGCAAAGCAGAAGGGATTGCGTATCACTGCAGAATGCTGTGGTAGACATGCTGGTTAAGTGTGCCTTGAATTCTAAATAAATCACTGACAGTGTCACCAGCAAAGCATCCCCACACCATCACACCTCCTCCTCCATGCGTCATTTGGGAACCACACATGAGGAGATCATCCGTTCACTGACACCATTTTACATTTTGACTCCAGACCAAAGGACACATTTCCACCGGTCTAATGTCCATTGCTCGCGTTTCTTGGCCCAAGCAAGTCTCTTCTTCTTATTGGTGTCCTTTAGTAGTTTTTTTTTTGCAGCAATTTGACCATGAAGGCCTGATTCTCCTCTGAACAGTTGCTGTTGAGATGTGTCTGTTAAAGAAGCATTTATTTGAACTCTCATGAACTTATCCACTGCCACAAAGGTAATTCTGGATCTTCCATTCCTGTAGCGGTCCTCATGAGAGTCAGTTCCATCATAGCGCTGGATGGTTTTTGCAACTGCACTTGAATAAACTTTCAAAGTTCTTAAAACCTCTTGGAACTCTAGGGGCAGTATTGTCATTTTTGGAGAAAAAAAACGTTCCCGTTTTAAATGGGATATTTTGTCAGGAAAAGATGCTAGAATATGCATATAATTGACAGATTTCGATAGAAAACACTCTAACGTTTCCAAAACTGTAAAGATATTGTCTGTGAGTATAACAGAACTGATGTTGCAAGCGAAAGCCTGAGAAAAATCCAATCCGGAAGTGCCCCAGGTTTTGAAAGCGCTGCGTTCCAATGACTCTCTATTCAGCTGTGAATGTACCATCAACGAGCTTACGCTTTCTACGTATTCCCCACGGTTTCTACAGCATTGTGACATAGTTTTACGCATTTCTGTTGAAGAATAGCCGTAGGCAAGCACATTGCGTAAGTGGTCACATGGTGGCTCCGATAGAGATTCTCAGAGGTAGCCATTACTCCAATTGGTCCTAGAGAAAAACAAATTGTCCCGACGGATATATTATCGAATAGATATTAGAAAAACACCTTGAGGATGGATTCTAAACAACGTTTGCCATGTTTCTGTCGATATTATGGAGCTAATTTGGAAAAAAATGTGGCGTTGTGGTGACCGCAATTTCCGGGCGATTTCTCAGCCAAACGTGAAGAACAAACGGAGCTGTTTCACCTACAAAAATAATATTTTGGGAAAAAATGAACTTTGGCTATCTACCTGGGAGTCTCTTGAGTGAAAACATCCGAAGTTCATCAAAGGTAAACGATTTAATTTGATTGCTTTTCTGATTTCCGTGACAAGGTTGCCTGCTGCTAGCAAGGCATAATGCTATGCTAGGCTATTATAAACTTACCCAAATGCTTGTCTAGCGTTGGCTGTAAAGCATATTTTGAAAATCTGAGATGACAGGGTGATTAACAAAAGGCTAAGCTGTGTCTCAATATATTTCATTTGTGATTTTCATGAATAGGAACATTGTCTAGGGATATTTATGACCGCTGCGTTATGCTAATTAGTTTCAGGCGATGATTACGCTCCCGCATGCGGGTTTGGGAGTCGCTAGAGGTTAAACATTTTCCGTATTGACTGACCTTCATGCCTTAACTTCTTGCGTCGAGCCATCCCGAATCCGGGATAATGACTACAGCCTCAAGCCCATTACCATAACGCAACATTAACTATTCATGAAAATCGCAAATGAAATCTGCTAGCTCTCAAGCTTAGCCTTTTGTTAACAACACTGTCATCTCAGATTTTCAAAATATGCTTCTCAACCATAGCAAAACAAGCATTTGTGTAACAGTATTGATAGCTAGCGTAGCATTTAGCGTTAGCATTCAGCAGGCAACAATTTCACAAAAACCAGAAAAGCATTCAAATAACATAATTTACCTTTGAAGAACTTCGGATGTTTTCAATGAGGAGACTCTCAGTTAGATAGCAAATGTTCAGTTTTTCCTGAAAGATTATTTGTTTAGGAGAAATCGCTCCTTTTGTTCATCACCTTTAGCTACGAAAAAAACCTGTATCCAGGAGTGTAAATCTATTCGCAAGCTCATTAGCATAACACAACGTTATCTATTCATGAAAATCGCAAATGAAATTAAATAAATCTGCTAGCTCTCAAGCTTAGCCTTTTGTTAACAACACTGTCATCTCAGATTTTCAAAATATGCTTCTCAACCATAGCAAAACAAGCATTTGTGTAACAGTATTGATAGCTAGTGTAGCATTTAGCGTTAGCATTCAGCAGGCAACATTTTCACAAAAACCAGAAAAGCATTCAAATAAAATAATTTACCTTTGAAGAACTTCGGATGTTTTCAATGAGGAGACTCCCAGTTAGATAGCAAATGTTCAGTTTGTCCAAAAAGATTCTTTGTATAGGAGAAATCGCTCCGTTTGGTACATTACGTTTGGCTACCAAAAAACCCAGAAAATTCAGTCATCAAAACACCAAACTTTTTTCCAAATTAACTCCATAATATCGACTGAAACATGGCAAACGTTGTTTAGAATCAATCCTCAAGGTGTTTTTCACATATCTCTTCGATGATATATCGTTCGTGGAAGTGTGCTTTCTCCTCTGAATCCCATGGGAAAATGCCTGCAGCTGAAGATTACGCACCAATTTAGACAAAGGACACCGGGCGGACACCTGGTAAATGTAGTCTCTTATGGCCAATCTTCCAATGATATGCCTACAAATACGTCACAATGCTGCAGACACCTTGGGGAAACGACAGAAAGGGCAGGCTCATTCCTGGCGCATTCACAGCCATATAAGGAGACAATGGAAAACAGAGCCTCAAAAATTCTGCTCATTTCCTGTTTGAAGTTTCATCTTGGTTTCGCCTGTAGCATCAGTTCTGTGGCACTCACAGATAATATCTTTGCAGTTTTGGAAACGTCAGTGTTTTCTTTCTGAAGCTGTCAATTATATGCATAGTCGAGCATCTTTTTGTGACAAAATATTGCGCTTAATACGGGCACGTTTTTTAATCCAATAATGAAATAGCGCCCCCATAGGTTCAACAGGTTAAAGTAATGATGGACTGTCGTTTCTCTTTGCTTATTTGAGCTGTCCTTGCCACAATATGGACTTGGTCTTTTATCAAATAGGTCTATCTTCTGTATATACCCCCCCCTCCTCTACCTTGTCACAAAACAACTGATTGGCTCAAATGCGTTAAGATGGAAAGAAATTCCACAAATGTACTTTTAGGAAGGCACACCTGTAAATTGAAATGCATTCCAGGTGATTACCTCATGACGCTTGGGTGAGAGAATGCCAAGAGTGTGCAAAGCTGTCATCAAGGCAAAGGGTGGCTATTTTGATTTGTCGTTTTTTGGTTACTACGTGATTCCATGTGTTATTTCCTAGTTTTGATGTCTTCACTATTATTCTACAATGTAGAGAATAGTAAGAAATAAAGAATAACACTTGAATGAGTAGGTGTTCTAAAAATGTTTAATAAAATATTTTTAATAACAAAACGTTAGCTGACATGGGCTAGTTGATCTGTACATTTCTGACAAGTTCTAAATAGCTCTCTAAGGTATGCAATGACTAACATGACAATCGGAACTGATGATGCACTACCCTTGTGCATTCTGCTTTTACAACTTTCAAGAGTAAGTTTAAAACCGGACTGAGTTCCTTTAAAAAGGACGCTACCCCTGATGCAGTGAAACTAATTTAAAAAATGGAATAATGAAACTTATGCGACATCTTTTAGAGTTGCAACCCATTACACATTTTTGTTTGTCTGAATTTGCGGGTTTTATGCACCAGCCAAGCTTCTGGGAGAGCGGGGATGGTTTTCTTTTGCAAAGTTTAGAGCTTGTCAGTGAAATATAACCAAATTAAATAGTTTTTCCCTGTATAAACACTTATTGTTCTTGTATCGTATCTACATACGTATCGGATAGTCCTGAAAGGGAAAGATACATAAAACATGTTTGAATAACTAACTAACTAATACAAATGGTGCAGTAATCAAATGCATCACAGCATGCACAGCATGGGCTGGTGCAGGTTGTCAACAGGTAAGGCAAGGGGAGATAGCTACAGTAGACGTTATAAAAAGGTGTCAAACTGTCTGTGTTGTTGTCCCATCTCTTTCTCTCGTAATGTAAGTGCTGCTCCAATACAAGTGTGAGGTGAGACGGTTAACTGTGTTGAACTGGGCAGTCAGTCATTCATTCTGTACTATGTGTCTATTCAATATATCATTGTTGGAATTGAGTCTTCTAATTAATTCCCAGACTTGTGTTTTTAGGATTATTCTGGGCTACCTGGCTCAGGACAGGGAGAGGCCACTACTTATAAAGGTGAGTGTACAACACGGTCTTTAGTGTTGTGATGATATACAGTATGTGCATTTATGACAATGTTGATGGTGTGTGTGACTGTGTGTGTGCGTGTCCAGGTGCTGCGGTCGCTGTGCCAACCCCCCTCTGAAGCAGCAGCTGTATGTGAGGTGGGCTCTGCTGCTGTGTGTGGGACTATCAATCAAAAGTATTTCTAAAGCCCTTTTTACATCAGCAGATGTCACAAGGTGCTATACAGAAACCCAGCCTAAAACCCCAAACAACAGGCAATGCAGATGTAGAGCTAGAGGAGCTACACTCAGGTACACTTCAACACTATGGCATAGTATTGACCCACACGATCAGTGCTCAGTGCTGTTGTAACCGATGTGAAATGGCTAGCTAGCTAGCTAGCGGGGTACCCTGCTAATATATTAGCGTTTCAATCGGTGACATCACTCACTCTGAGACCTTGAAGTAGTTGTTCCCCTTGCTCTGCAAGGGCCACGGCTTTTGTGGAGAGATTGGTAACGATGCTTCGAAGGTGGCTGTTGTCTGTGTGCAGAGGTTCCTTGATTTGAGCCCAGGTAGGGGCGGAGGAGAGGGACGGAAGCTAAACTGTTACACTGTTCACATGACTTTCTGATTTTCTTTGAGAAATGGAAAAACATTTTTCCAAGGAAAACATTTTATAGGAAGTGTCCATGTCGTCTCCCCTTGTTGCGGTCCATTTCATTCTGTTTGGTGCCTAATGATCACGACCCTCATGTCCTGAGTCAGAGCTGCTGCAGTTCATGCTGGGAGGGTTGCAGAGTCACCTGGACAGCAGCGTAGTGCGTGTGAGGGGCACGGTGGTGGGGGAGTGTCTCTGCTCCTGCATGGACATCAATGGAGCCATACTCAAATTCTAGGTACAGTACAGTATGGCACCTTACTCAAGGTTTTGGGTGCATCTCAATGAAGTGGCTCACTGTCGTTATATTCTGTCCTCTGCTCTTACCGATCTGAGTGAACTGGACGGGTGAAAACAAATAGCATAATGCTTTCACCTATCTGCTGTTCAGATCAGTGCAAATTTAAGAAAGACCATTTTTAAAGTGTATTTAACTGGGCAAGTCAGCTAAGAACAAATTCTTATTTACAATGACGGCCTACCCCGGACGATGCGGTGCCAATTGTGCGCCACGCTATGGGACTCCCAATCATGGCCAGATGTGACAGAGCCTGGATTCAAACCAGGGACTGCAGTGACCCATCTTGCACTGAGATGCAGTTCCTTAGACTGCTGCGCCACTCAGGAGACCAAGGAAGGAGATAGAGGAAGCCACTGTAGACTATTAAGGCGCACCCCTACAGTAGGCAAAGAGTACCTTGTTATGAGTCCTGTGCAGCACACAGGAAAGGGTGTGGTCAGTGTTTGTTTCCATTAGGATAAAGAGACCAAGGAGCTGCTCTCACTGGTGACTTCACTATCTAATGAAGAAACGGTGACGCTTGATGACCGATTGGATCTTTCTCAAGAGGTCAAACTGCAGACTGTATCCTCTCAGGCAGTACCATCTCAGGCTGCTTCAGTGGCCCAGAAATCAGGAGCTGATCCAAACTCAGAGCTGGATAGGTAAGCGATAGCATTGTCATAATCAAACCCATAACACTCTGTAATACCTCTTGTTATAAACAACATCTTACTAACATAATGTTGTCTGTGAAGTGTTATGTTGAATTCAAATCATTACAGCTTAATTCATCTTCCCAAGGGCAGTTAAGAAAGCATGGTGTAGAGCTTGCCAGCTTGTAGTTATAAAAACTGAATTGAGTTATCTCTGGTTAGTTCAGTCAACCCTATGGGGAAAGAATAGCATTTTGGGGTAAATGCCGAAAATAAGGTCTGCAGTTAACACAGGCTTAGGATGTCTTATACGTTTTGTTCTATGAGATTGTCATGACGTTGGCCTGGGGGGTAGGTTTATGACAGTCATAAATACCTCTTCCCCCCCTTTTTCCTCTCTCTACCCTACTGAGGTTACATTTGCAAAACCCTTGGTTAACATAGAGATTCTGGGAACATCAGTAGGTGGGGGGAAATGAACTATATTCTGGTAATCCAAACAATTGAACATATGCGGTGGTACTTAATGAATATGATGTCAGTTCGGTTGTCATCTGAGACATTCTCATCAATGATAAGATGACAAACTCTACAGTGGAAAGTCTACACATCAGAGTTATCGGATTCACATGGAATTGTTGTTCAATTTAAATGTTTGAATATGAAATTATTCGTGATGGGATGAAATGTGATTTTAGCTTCTAAAATGTGAGATTTGCGTTTTCATAAGATAGGGCTGGTCAATCAGTGGCCCGCCCCTGTGAAGGGACATGGGCTATAAAACTTTTCAAACACGCCCTCCTCTCCCTTCCTATATAAGCCCTTGACGACAATATAACTTCCTGTTCCGAGGATGTAGGACGATGGTCCTATGTCAGAATGGTTCAGATAATAACTACAGAGCGAAGCCAACATCAGCGTGAGCTTTGGTTGCGAATGGTATGAACTTTGAACTCTTATTCACTACAGAAGTGATACCTCCTAGCCGTTGAGTTAGCAACAGCAGATGCAACAAGGGTTAGGAAGGAACAGACAGAGTATCCCGTCTATCACCCAACGACGTTACTACAACGTATGCAATTGACAGCCAGAGACATTCTTCAAAGGACTTGGTTTGGCAACACGGCCTTCCATCTACCACCAACCTACCGAAGCGCAGCTCAGAGTAAATATTTATTGCATTTTCCTTTTCCAAATGGGTGGTAATTTAGAATGCATCAGATACTGTAATGGTTTTCTTCCGTTGAAGGAGAGGACCAAAATGCTGCGTGTTTAGTGTTCAACATGTTTAATATCGACGATAAACGAGAACACTACAAAATACAAAACAACAAATATGAAAACGAAACAGTCCTATCTGGTGCAATGGCACAAAGACAGAAGACAACCACCCACAAAGTACCCACAGAATATGGCTGCCTAAATATGATTCCCAATCAGAGACAACGATAGACAGCTGCCATACAAAACCCCCTAGACCAGACAAAACACATAAATCCCCCATGTCACACCCTGACCTAACCAAAATAATAAAGAAAACAAAGATAACTATGGCCAGGGCGTGACAGATACTATTTTTTACGATAGAACAGCTTCTCCCTGTGTCCCTCATTCTTCCCACTCTTTCACTTTCGGCATGTATCCAAAAATGCTATTCATTTCCTCGTAGGCTTTGTTCAACGAACCAAAGCGGAATCAGTGCCTACAAAAAACCGCCATTTCTTTCTATAGTAATGTTGTATTAACTAGGCTCTACAGTATGTCCATGTCCTGCCTCGTTACCTCCAAGAATGTCTGGCGGGTAGATACAGTATACAGTGCCTTTGGAAAGTATTCAGACCCCTTGAATTTTCCCACATTTTATTACTTTACAGCCTTATTCTAAAATAGATTAAATAGTTTTTCCCCCTCATCAATTTTCAGACAATACCACATAACATGACACAGCAAAAACAGGTTTTTAGATTTTTTTTCAAATGTATTAAGAATAAAAAACGTAAATATTACATTTACATAAGTATTCAGACCCTTTATGCAGGACATTGTTGAAGCACCTTTGGAAGCGATTACAGCCTCGAGTCTTCTTGGGTATGACGCTACAAGCTAGATCCTCTCAAGCTCTGTCAGTTTGGATGGGGAGTGTTGCTGCACAGCTATTTTCAGGTCTCTTCAGAAATGTTAGATCGGGTTCAAGTCAAAAAAATCCTCAGCAATCTACACACAATACCCCATATTTATGAACTGAGAAAGCGTTTTTAGAAAAGTTTACAAATGTATTACAAATAAAAAACAGAAATACCTTCTCTACATATGTATTCAGACCCTTTGCAATTAATCTCAAAATTAAGCTCAGGTGCATCCTGTTTCTATTGATCATCCTTGAGATGTTTCTACAACTTGAGTCCAGCTGTGGTAAATTAAATTGTTGGGCTTAATTTGGAAAGGCACACACCTGTCTATATAAGGTCCCACAGTTGACAGTACATCTCAGAGCAAAAACCAAGCCATCAGGTCGCAGGAATTGTCCGTAGAGCTCCGAGACAGGATTGTGTCAAGGCACAGATCTGGGGAAGGGTGGCAAAACATTTCTGCAGCATTGAAGCTCCCCCAAAACACAATGGCTTCCATCATTCTTAAATGGAAGTAGTTTAGAACCCCCAAGACTCTTTCTAGAACTGGCCGCCCGGAAAGACTGAGCAATCGGGGGAGAATGGCCTTAGTCAGGGAGGTGACCAAGAACCCGATGGTCACTCTGACAGAGCTCCAGAGTTCCTGTGTTGAGATGGGAGTACCTTCCAGAAGGACAAATATCTCTGTAGCACTCCACCAATCAGGCCATTAAGGTAGAGTGGCCAGACGGAAGCCACTCCTCAATAAAAGACACATGACAGTCATGACACATGACACATGGAGTTTGCCAAAAGGCACCTAAAGGACTCTGAAGCTAAGACTGAACTCTTTGGCCTGAATGCCAAGCCACGTCTGGAGGAAACCTGGCACCATCTCTACAGTAAAGCATGGTGGTGTCAGCATCATGCTGTGGGGATGTTTTACAGCGGGAGGGACTGTGAGATTAGTCAGGATTGAGGGAAAGATGAACGGAGCAATGTACAGAGAGATCCTTGATGAAAACCTTCTCCAGAGTGCTCAGGACCTCAGACTGGGGTGAAGGTTCACCTTCTAACAGGACAACGACCCTAAGCACACAGCCAAGACAATACAGGAATGGCTTTGGGACAAGTCTCTGAATGTCCTTGAGTGGCCCAGCCAGAGTCCGGACTTGAACCCGATTGAACATTTCTGGAGAGTCCTGAAAATAGCTGTGCAGCTATGCTCCCCATCCACCCTGACAGACCTTGAGAGAATCTGCAGTGAAACATTGGAGAAACTCCCAAATACAAATGTGCTAATATTGTAGCGTCATACTCAAGAATACTTGAGAATGTAATCGCGGCCAAAGGTGCTTCAACAAAGTACTGAGTAAAGGGTCTGAATACGTATGTAATTGTGATATTTCAGTTTTTGCTTTTTTTATATGTTTGCTAAAATATCTAAAAACCTGTTTTTGCTTTGTCATTATAGGGTATTGTGTGTAGATTGAGGATAAAAACAATTTAATCAATTTTAGAATAAGGCTGTAAAGTAACAAAATGTGGAAAAGGTCAAGGGGTCTGAATACTTTACAAATGCACTGTATCTTGACCCATCTTAGTATGAAAAACGTATACATTTAGTGTGTATACATTTAGTATGCAAATTGTGCATGGTATGTACACTGAGTGTTCAAAACGTTATGGACACTTGCTCTTTCCATAACAGACTGACCAGGTGAATCCCGGTGAAATGTATGATCCCTTATGATGTCACTTGTTAATTTCACTTCAATCAGTGTAGATGAAGGGGGGGATTTTGAAGCCTTGAGACAATTAAAACTTGGATTGTGTATGTGTGTTATTCAGAGGGTCAGAACGGGCAAGACAATGTATTTGAGTGCCTTTGAATGGGGTATGGTAGTAGGCACGACATGCACCGGTTTGTGTCAAGAACTGCGACACAGCTGAGTTTTCTGTGTGTATAAAAAATGGTCCACCAACCAAAGGACATCCAGCCAACTTGACAACTGTTGGAAGCATTGGAGTGACCATGGGCCAGCAGCCCTGTGGAACGCTCTCTCTGTACTTTGCTCCGTTCATCTTTCCCTCAATCCGTGCAGGGTCGCTACATTCTATCTAATAACGACTGATCTATCACAGAGGTTCTGAAAGACTTAGTTATTGTTACCAGGGTTCTGGAATGTGTCCCCAACATTCTGTAGAACTTTGGGTCTCAGCAACCACTAGCCATATGCCTTGTACTGTTTGATTGTGCATAACTGTGATTAATTATTGCTCCTGATAAATACATTTGTTGCTTTTTAATTGTTCACTGACCATTTTGGAAAAGGTAAGATCTAAATTAGAACTAAGCCGATTACTCACTAAGGTGATAAACGTCTAGAAAAGTGAATTACAAAATAAGAAAAAGTTAACTGGTAGTCAAGCCATGAAATTCTCCTTCATTGACAATCCTTTTTCTTAATATTTCAGAGGTGTAAGAGGTGTTGTGATGGCATTCGCAGACGCGCTGAGCCAACCTCATTCTGAGGAAAGACCTCCAGCCCGAGCAAGCCTCTGTGATAGAGGATGAAAATGGCAGCCAGTCCTCTCTCTTTACCTCTGCCCTTTCCTCGTTCTGATCCTCTCAGGAGCTTGTCTCTGCATACCTCCACCTCTCCTGGAGACCATGAGACTAAGGCTTCCCTGAGGACATGCAGCTCCAGAAGTGTGAGGAGAAGCCGTCTAAAGATGCATGCAGGACCACCTCTCTGTCTGTAGGTACTACAGTCCACAACCGGTCGTTTGTGAGGGCAAAGGGAACCACATAGTCCATAATAGAGAGACATAGTCCATAACAGAGACCATACATCTGAGGAGAAGCCCTCTTTTTTATTTTACCTTTATTTTACTAGGCAAGTCAGGTAAGAACAAATTCTTATTTTCAATGACAGCCTAGGAACAGTGGGTTAACTGCCTGTTCAGGGGCAGAACGACAGATTTGTACCTTGTCAGCTCGGGGATTCGAACTTGCAACCTTTCGGTTACTAGTCCAACGCTCTAACCACTAGGCCACCCTGCCGCCCCAGCTTCTGCAGGATCCCCTCTGTGCCAATACGTTACATGTCTCAACTTATAGTCTCTGAAGTTAAATAGACCAGAAGCTTAAGGAGAAGCTGCAATTTGGCACCTACAGAACCACCTCAGGACCCCTCAGGACAGCCCAACCCCAAACTGCAGCCTAGACTAGAATTCTTTACTCACTAGAATATATATAAAAAAATGCATTTATGCATTGTGTTGTTATAGCCTAGGTAGGATCATTTTCTTGTCCCAAAAATGCTTAATCAATTGGGGAGACTGCAGGGGCATGCCTGCAGGAACTGGGAGTGCAGCCTGGTGAGCACACTATCTATCTTAGGCTACCTGCCATTTCATAATCTGATAAAAACAATATATTTCACTGTTTAAATTCATTGGGTATCACAGGAGGCTGCTGAGGGGAGGACGGCTCATAATAATGGCCAGAACGGAGCAAATGGAATGATATCAAACCATGTGTTTGATATCATTCCAGCCCGTTCTCCCCAATTAAGGAGTCACCAACCTCCTGTGTTGGGTATAGGCCCAAACTCTGTTTTTGGGACCCCTAGAGGTGCACGTTTAGTTTTTTTGCCCTGACACTACACAGATCATTCAAATTATCAAGGCTTGATGATTAGTTGCTCATTTGAATCAGCTGTGTAGTGAAAACCAAAACGTGTACCTTTGGGGTCTCGAGGACCGAGTTTGGGAAACCCTGGTATAGGCTATTCACTGCAGCAAATGAATGATGGGTTGCATATGCTTATTACTTAGGCTACATATCTCTTGTCTGTCTTCACTGTTCTCTTTGCACCTTATACACCTGGCCTCGGCTGCCTCTCTGCAAGAAGCGAGAAGGATCGGAGGACCAATTTGCAGCGTGGTAAGTGTTCATGATGTAATATTTAATTAATCAAACTGAACACTGAAATACAAAAACAATAAAGTGAACGAACGAAAACCGAAACAGTCCTGTCTGGCGACATACACAAAGACAGAAAATAAACACCCATGAAACACAGGTGGAAAAAGGCTACCTAAGTATGATTCTCAATCAGAGACAACTAACGACACCTGCCTCTGATTGAGAACCATACTAGGCCGAACACAGAAACCAACATAGAAAAACAAACATAGACTGCCCACCCCAACTCACGCCCTGACCATACTAAAACAAAGACAAAACAAAGGAACTAGGGTCAGAACGTGACACCCTCAGCTATAGCTATTCCTCTTAACTCTTGGAGTCCCTGAAAAAGCTACACTACAATAAATTGTTGTACACTTAATTCAAGGATTTTATTTACCCCTACTAGCCAATCGAGGAGAGATTCCAGTTTGCTCTTGCTTGCTGAATGTAAAATAGGGGAGTTTGAAAGGCGGGAGAGTGTCACACCCTGTTATGTTTCATCTGTAATTGTGCTTGTCACCAACCCCTTCCAGGTGTCGCCCATCTTCCTCATTATCCCCAGTGTATTTATACCTGTGTTCTCTGTTTGTCTGCCAGTTCGTTTTGTTTCATCAAGCCTACCAGCATTTTCCCCCATGCTCCTTTCTCTCTAGTTCCTGATTTCTAGCTTTCCCGGTTTCTGACCATTCTTCCTGCCCTGACCCTGAGCCTGCCTGTCGTTCTGTACCTTGTCACACCACCCTGGATTACTGACCTCTGCCTGTCCTGAGCCTGCCTGCCGTTCTGTACCTTTTGGACTCTGCTCTCGACTACTGACCTCTGCCTGCCCTCCTGTTTTTGTAATATACCTTTATTACTTTGAAACTGTCTGCATCTGGGTATTCTCCTGAGCCTTGAGAGAGAGAGAGAGAGAGAGAGAGAGAGAGAGAGAGAGAGAGAGAGAGAGAGAGAGATTGCGTGATCAGAATACACTATATGAGTAGCCTGCTGGACCTTGTAAACTGTCAATAATAGACCAATATCTGATCCAAAAGGTTGCATAATCAGGCTGTATGCAGTTATTTCCTCATGAAGCATTCAAAACAGGACGTTTGAGTGGTTATTCAAATTAGTCTACATCACTGCAGTTTACAGCCCTAGACAGTAATTGCGTACTCACTTGATAACAATAATACATTCCTCATTACACTGTGTTGTAACCCAGGTAGAATAATTGTATTGTTTAAAAACATAGGCCTAATGTCTGGGACTATAGAGCGCATAATGGATGAACCCATTTCATAATCTGTCAACTTTTTTTCATGTACTATGACAGGTACAGTTGAAGTCGGAAGTTTACATACACCTTAGCCAAATACATATAAACTCAGTTTTTCACAACTCCTTGTAAAAATTCCCTGTCTTCGGTCAGTTAGGATCACCACTTTATTTTAAAAATGTGAAATGTCAGAATAATAGTAGAGATGTTGTAAAATATGTTCATGTTAAACAGAGCTTGTTGTTGAATTGCTACATTTACATCTACATTGCTGCCTCTAACCCTAGGAAGCTCTTTGCCACCTTCTCCTCCCTCCTGAATCCTCCTCCCCCTCCCCCCCCCTCCTCCCTCTCTGCAGATGACTTCGTCAACCATTTTGAAAAGAAGGTCGACGACATCCGATCCTCGTTTGCTAAGTCAAACGACACCGCTGGTTCTGCTCACACTGCCCTACCCTGTGCTCTGACCTCTTTCTCCCTCTCTCTCCAGATGAAATCTCGCGTCTTGTGACGGCCGGCCGCCCAACAACCTGCCCGCTTGACCCTATCCCCTCCTCTCTTCTCCAGACCATTTCCGGAGACCTTCTCCCTTACCTCACCTCGCTCATCAACTCATCCCTGACCGCTGGCTACGTCCCTTCCGTCTTCAAGAGAGCGAGAGTTGCACCCCTTCTGAAAAAACCTACACTCGATCCCTCCGATGTCAACAACTACAGACCAGTATCCCTTCTTTCTTTTCTCTCCAAAACTGTTGAACGTGCCGTCCTTGGCCAGCTCTCCCGCTATCTCTCTCAGAATGACCTTCTTGATCCAAATCAGTCAGGTTTCAAGACTAGTCATTCAACTGAGACTGCTCTTCTCTGTATCACGGAGGCGCTCCGCACTGCTAAAGCTAACTCTCTCTCCTCTGCTCTCATCCTTCTAGACCTATCGGCTGCCTTCGATACTGTGAACCATCAGATCCTCCTCTCCACCCTCTCCGAGTTGGGCATCTCCGGCGCGGCCCACGCTTGGATTGCGTCCTACCTGACAGGTCGCTTCTACCAGGTGGCGTGGCGAGAATCTGTCTCCTCACCACGTGCTCTCACCACTGGTGTCCCCCAGGGCTCTGTTCTAGGCCCTCTCCTATTCTCGCTATACACCAAGTCACTTGGCTCTGTCATAACCTCACATGGTCTCTCCTATCATTGCTATGCAGACGACACACAATTAATCTTCTCCTTTCCCCCTTCTGACGACCAGGTGGCGAATCGCATCTCTGCATGTCTGGCAGACATATCAGTGTGGATGACGGATCATCGCCTCAAGCTGAACCTCGGCAAGACGGAGCTGCTCTTCCTCCCGGGGAAGGACTGCCCGTTCCATGATCTCGCCATCACGGTTGACAACTCCATTGTGTCCTCCTCCCAGAGCGCTAAGAACCTTGGCGTGATCCTGGACAACACCCTGTCGTTCTCAAATAACATCAAGGCGGTGGCCCGTTCCTGTAGGTTCATGCTCTACAACATCTGCAGAGTACGACCCTGCCTCACACAGGAAGCGGCGCAGGTCCTAATCCAGGCACTTGTCATCTCCCGTCTGGATTACTGCAACTCGCTGTTGGCTGGGCTCCCTGCCTGTGCCGTTAAACCCCTACAGCTCATCCAGAACGCCGCAGCCCGTCTGGTGTTCAACCTTCCCAAGTTCTCTCACGTCACCCCGCTCCTCCGCTCTCTCCACTGGCTTCCAGTTGAACTCGCATCCGCTACAAGACCATGGTGCTTGCCTACGGAGCTGTGAGGGGAACGGCACCTCAGTACCTCCAGGCTCTGATCAGGCCCTACACCCAAACAAGGGCACTGCGTTCATCCACCTCTGGCCTGCTCGCCTCCCTACCACTGAGGAAGTACAGTTCCCGCTCAGCCCAGTCAAAACTGTTCGCTGCTCTGGCCCCCCAATGGTGGAACAAACTCCCTCACGACGCCAGGACAGCGGAGTCAATCACCACCTTCCGGAGACACCTGAAACCCCACCTCTTTAAGGAATACCTAGGATAGGATAAAGTCATCCTTCTCACCCCCCTTAAAAGATTTAGATGCACTATTGTAAAGTGGCAGTTCCACTGGATGTCATAAGGTGAACGCACCAATTTGTAAGTCGCTCTGGATAAGAGCGTCTGCTAAATGACTTAAATGTAAATGTAATTTAAATATGAGTTTCTATATTATATTTTTCATTACATGTACATTGAAGTATTATTTGCAGTTGTCATGACGACAATGACCACACCCTGAAGCACTGAATGGTCTGTGTTACCATCTCATTAATAGGCCTACAGCTGCGGGAAGTTGAGGTGCTTCAGCGCCCCCTGGAAAATCCGAATAAATACAAAAATATTAATACAAATAAAACATTTATGATTTTTTTTTTCCACAAAAGTTGTGCATTTGGCCTTTAAAAATATACAGCAAAAGGTGCAAAGTTATGACAAAAACCCAAAACATCCACATAAAATTCAATTTTTCTTCCATAAAATACCATGTAAACAACCACTTTTTGTGCAGTATTAATTTACCATCCTTACAAACCAGTTAATGTACATGTACTTTACTGTATTGTACATACTGTAGGCTGGTCATCTAGGTTTGTACCTGTAGAATTTCCATCACCATGAAGAAAAACAATCCACAATACAGTAATTGAGTACATTGAGACATCAAGTGGTTTGTGATGATGTGATGTGATGATGTGGCTCAGTTGGCAGAGCATGGTGCTTGTAACACTAGGGTTGTGGGTTTGATTCTCACGTAGAAAAAGTATGAAAATCAAATTTGATTTATCACATGCGCTGAATACAACAGGTGTGCACAGCATTACTGTGAAATGCTTACTTACAAGCCCTTAACCAACAATGCAGTTCAAGAAATAGAGTTACGATTTTTTTTTACTAATTTTTATTTATTTTTTACTTTACAATAAAGAGGCTATATACAGGGGTTACTGGTACCGAGTCAATGTGCGGGGGTACAGGTTATTCGATGTAGTTTGTACATTTTGGGTAAAGTGACTGCATAGATAATAAACAGTGAGTAGCAGCAGTGTAAAAACTAGGGGGGGGGGGTCAATGTAAATAGTCCGGGTGGCCATTGGATGAATTGTTCAGCAGTCTTATAGCTTGGGGTAGAAGCTGTTAAGGAGCCTTTCTAAAATGCATGCACTCAGTGCTTGACTTGGGATGAAAGAAGTGCAGGATCTGTGTTTGTCCACGTAGGTCCATTAGACTATGTTCAATGAAATTCACAAATGACATAATGCTATAGAGACCTATGATTAATCACAGTTAAGTGTTCATATTTAAATAGTGTGCCTTCATGAATTACAATAACAACAATTATGCAACTAATTTCTATGACCTTTGGAACAGTGCATCATTCAGACTGACATATTGAATAAAGCGAAATCGGGAAATGAATACCCAGTTTCTATTGCTATTCGATGCATATCCCGCTTTCATTCCACTTTGATCAACCTTTTTTGCCTATGTGTGAATCTGGGCCAGCCATAGTCTATTTTGTTTTATAGATGAGCCGGTACGCAATTCCCCAAAAATGACAAGTGCCGGTATGGCGCTCCAGACAGCTCCGGCCTAAGTCAAGCACTGCTCACAACTGTAAATGGCTCTGAATAAGAGCATCTACTAAACATTTTAAAGGAATTAGTAGACTATTTAAGTTTTCACATATAAATAAGTTGCGTTTGCAAAGTATTTTTATATTCCACAAGCATTATCAGATGTTTTGTACAGATAATTATCAGACCCAAGCTACAAATGCTGCTAAAAAATAATCACAAGTAGTGCACTGGGCCTTTACTAGTCCTGTGTTACCAGACAGATATAGATGTCAGTAGTGCGGGCAATATTATTTGTTTCAGCATCCCCCCTTCCCCCACGTTGTCCCCCAAAAAATGCAGCACTCTCACCCCTAACTACTTCCCGCGGTTATGGCCTACAGCATGCAGTAGGATGGGTTGATCAGTTAATTGATAGGTGTACAACAGAACGATAAACGGCCCACTGGTGTGGATGCTCGCCGACCTTTATAGTTATGTAATAAGCTCACATAGTTGCTGTCACAATCTTCAGACTCCACACAATTGTCACTGACTAGTTGGATATTCATTTCCCACTGAGTAAACCATTTCTGTACTTACAACATTCTTGTAAATTCCTTTTTTATCAGGTTTTTGTTTGGCAGACCTTATTTGTTTTATTGATATTTGTCAATAAAACTCATTAATGCAACTGTTTATGCCATTTGTTTGTGTTCTACTGGTAGCACTGATTGTCTTGAAAAGAAAATGGTAAAACACTTCAATGTGAGGCTTAAGATGAGGACAGAGCAAGCAGATTAATGTCAGTTGTTTCAGTGTGAGAGAACTGGAAACATGACAGTCAATAAAAAGCCCTATTCCTAATCTCTTTATGCAGCAAAAAATTGCAATGCTCAATTAACACCCACACTAAGTAACAGGTACAAGAGCATCAGATATACTTGCTCAATGTATCATGCTCCACCTCTCCTCCCCTCCTCCATCTTTCTCAGTCTCTTCCTAGCATGCAGCAAAAAATCGCAATGCCCAATTAACACCCACACTAAGTCACAGGTACAAGAGCATCAGATATATTTGCTCAATGAATCATACTCCACCTCTCCTCCCCTCCTCCATCTTTCTCAGTCTCTTCCTAGCTGGAGCTCACACGCGGTGCCTCGTGTGAGTGGCTCAATGTGTTGTGGTCGACAGAGCAATGCTGCTTAATAATGACATGGACTCCCATTGGGGGAGATTGCGTATGTGCGTGTGTGCGTCTGTGTGTGTCGGCTAGGAGAACTACAGCGGTGATGGGCTCACTACAGAATACATACGGTCTTCTTAGACACGGGGTCATGTCACCTCGATTAGCCTATCTGTAGTATATATCCTCATTCCAGAAATTGAATCATTGGGCAGCACTTAGTGGGATTGCCTGCATTATATCACCAGGTTGGATCAACACCCCCTTCTTTGGTATCTAGCCCTCCCTCCCTCTCTCCATCCCTCCTTCCCTCCTCCATTTCCTCCCTCTTCCACTGCCCTTGTCTCTGATGCTTCAACTTCTGCTGACTCACTCTTAAGACACGATAGGTTGCTCTCCGGGGGGGGGGGGCTCCCATGCCTTCTTCCCTCGTCCTCTTTTCCCTCTGTCTTCTCTTCCGCCTTGTCTTCCGTCTTTTCGGGTCTTCGGCTATAGGCGAGTCCCAGGGCAGAGTGCTATCTCTGAGGTACGCCAGGATGCTGCCTGCCTGCCCTGCGTGGGTGAGATGAGCAGAGCTGTAGCTGCCACTGATCATTACACAGATCCTGCTGCAGCTAAAGTGTTCATCACACAAAGGTTTTATATCGACGTTCAGTATGATTGTATTACAGAAGAGATATTTGGTATTGCTGTTCATTATTATAGCGCACACGCTGTGAATGCATTCCCCACATATTGTTTAGAAGCTTGCTACAATGTGTATATCAAACTCTAGATTATTCTCATCTAAGCAGAAATCATAACATTATGATGGTATCCTGTGTCTAGTGATGTAGATCAGAGACCTGTCCCCTATAGCACAGGGAAGAGTGGTCTGCACTCAGCAGTTGAGTTTATTGATTTCCTATTCCTCTGCTCTCAGTAAAATATGAGATGATGATGATGATGATGATGATGATGAGGTATGGATTAGATTGAGGATATTGAACCAGTAAAATAGGGCTGGATGGTGTGTCACAGTGAAGGTTAAAGAATAGGGCATAATGGGCAATGGACTGAAAAAACATGTATTTCACACCTTTGAATACCATTAGTTGCTCCTTGTCTTCCCAGTTGACACTGAAAACGAGCTCTTGATCAGTGAGCAGCGCCTAACAATTGACAGTAATCAATTTCAGCACGAAAGGACACATTTGACACTATTTTGTTGAATTGAATTAGTTATAGATCTCCATTGGCTGTTACCTTTACAGATTTTCTTCCTGGGGTCCACAGAAATAACATATTATGAAACAGTCATACAGAATGAAAGGAATAAAAATGAACACAAAATATCTGGATGAAGATGTCTCTGGAAAACAAACAAATAGTTTCTCAGCCACTTTCAGAACTAATGCTATTTCCACCACTTCTATGTTTAGCAGTATGTTTCTTTATTAACTGCATCCTGTACACACGTCTTATTCTGGAATAATCTGCCTGTTAGGAGACATAGTCTACCGAGTGTTCTAACAGTACCCACAACTATAAAATATATTTTATTTGACCACAAGAAAAAATAAAGCATGTTTGTATGATACTGTGTAAAAACTGCAATGCCGATTCCGTTGAATTGAGCCATTAGTCTTAACATTTTGGTATAAGACCCTTTTCAGCTGAGTGGACATTACATATTTTTGCTAGATGGGCTTCGGATGTGGCTCTATACTGACAGCTTCTGCTGAGCACATGGTGGGCTAGGGCGGGCAGCACCTCTCTCTCATCTTCCTTAAGACCAGTCAGATGCAGAGACAGCTGTGGAAGTGTTTGATTCAATACCTCACTGCCTCTAGCAGTAGCCTCAAAGTGTTATGATGTTCACTGATTCCCATTTATCCAGTTCGACCTGGCCCATATGCACCCCCAGCGCCTAGAGAGGCTGCCCTGTTTGTGCCTGACAGAAAATAAACTCTAGCCTGCTCAATAACTGGGCAGAGGGGACCTCCATGTATTCCAAGGTGGTTCAGGTCTCCATTGGGTTCCCGATTGGCGCAGCAGTCTAAGGCACTGTATCTCAGTGCAAGAGGTGTCACTTCAGTCCCTGGTTTGAATCCAGGCTGCATCACATCTGGCTGTGATTGAGAGTCCAATAGGGTGGCGCACAATTGGCCTGGTGTCGTCTGGGTTTGGCCGGGGTTGGCCGTCATTGTAAATAAGAATTTGTTCTTAACTGACTTGCCTAGTTAAATAAAGGTTACATTTAAAAATGGTGACTTATATACCGGTTTGTGTAACTGTCATGTGATTTCTGTCAGCAGGTCTCGGGCTACCCCGATTATTCTATTTTCTATAACGTAGTAAAATCTATTTGACTCAGGTTGAAATGAGAAACAAATCAAATCAAATCAAATGTATTTGTCACATACACATGGTTAGCAGGTGTTAATGCGAGTGTTAGAAACACCCCATGGAGGAGTGAAAGCTCTGCTCCTTTTCTACTGACTGAAGCTTCACAGTGATTTGAAATGAAATATTTGTCCTCGATTCATCTGGTCCCTCATGTGGACATCTTGTCTGTCTTGTTGAGACTTGTCCCTGATGACAATCATCAGTGTTGATGGATGGACATATGAATTTAGAGATAACATGAGCACTCTAGCTTTTTCCTGGCCTCAAATGTAGAGTCTACGGTATTGTCTAATAATGATTAGTTAAAAGATTGGACCCATATTTTTAGTCTCTGTAAAAGTTATAGGCCTACTGCAAATGCTAATCTGAAAAGCTGACTCGTTCATTTACAGAATTCATGACTTGGAGATGATCATTTCTTGAATGAAATGCAATCAAGGAAGCGCACTGCAGGATAATTACGTGTTAACGTGTTCTAGCCAGTCCATCACTATAGTTTCAAGTTTTAATGTCACGTTCACAAGTACAGTGAAATTCCTTTCTTGAAAGCTTTACCCAACAATGCGGTATAGTAGTTCCTTTTGTGTTGGTATGACAACATATTGCTGGAGGCTTGTCTTGGGAACCTGGGGAGAAGACATCCTTGTGACTTTATTGATCCACTTTTATTTCTATGGGGTGAAATGAAGAACAAAGTGAAATCAAATAGAAAAGCTTTTTCATCACTTCCTCTTCAAGGTGAGGATGTTTTATTGCCTCTCACACCAGATTGCCTCATTACATTTCAGTGCTGCATTTCTCAGATTATATTTTATGAGCATCACTTGGTACAATTCAGAAAAAACACAGAGAATGTAGAATGTACTGTACTTCATGGTTCTTTAAGAGAGTGAATTTGTGTGTGCATGCGTATGTGTTTTAAGGATTAAATGAATTTATTTTATTTAACCTCGCAAGTCAGTTAAGAACAAATTCTTATTTACAATGACGGCCTACCCCGGACGAAGCTTAGCCAATTGTGCGCTGCCCTATGAGACTCCCAATCACAGCCAGATGTGATACAGCCTGGATTTGAACCAGGGACTGTAGTGATACCTCTTGCACTGAGATGCAGTGCCTTAGAATGCAGCACCTCTTGGGAGCCAAATGAAATGACAGATAACATTCATCAAGAACTTGATATATAAAATAAATATAATTAGATTTTGTAACCATAAGGCAATCAGAAGATAGAGGCCGTTTCTGAATACCCATACTTGTGTTCTTAATAGTAGTCCGTTTCAGCATGTGAAAAAATTATGTTTAATAGTATGTGACATTTCGGAAATCAAGTATACTTTAAATGCCCGGATGCCATACTTAAAAGCTGATCCAACGAATACGGGAAACAACGCAATCGCACATGACACATTCTCAGTATGTGAAAAAAAAGAGATAATTTTATGAAATGTAATTTTTCGAAAATCTAATTTGCTTTAAATGCCAGGATGTTGTACTAATTTCAGCATTTCTTCTAAAAGATGTCACTGCACACTTTTCAGATATTTCAGAGCTACATTGGAAAAGAGGGGCTGCAAGTTTTGATAGCTTTAGCTCTTTTATTTTACATTTATTTAACTAGGCAAGTCAGTTAAGAACAAATTCTCAATTACAATGACGGCCTACCCCAGCCAAAACCTAACCCGGACAACGCTGGGCCAATTGTGCACCTCTCTATGGGACTCCCAATCAGAATGTTCTAACCAGCCGGGTTGTGATACAGCCTGGAATCAAACCAGGGTCTGTAGTGATGCCTCTAGCACTGAGATGCAGTGCCTTAGACCGCTGCGCCTCTCGGGAGCCCCACTCAAGTAAACAACAAAACAACTTGGAAGATGGCAAATAACAAAGCTTCTGCGGTGGTGTTCAAATATGTCATTTTTGTTCTCCTTAAAATGATCATGACTATTTAATCGTAACGTTACATCTTTGAAAACAGATCTGCAGTCTGCTGTCTTCCTTGCTTTTAGCTAGCTACGTGCTTTAGTGTGACCACAAGGTGTAACTGTTCGAACAGTAACGTTAGCTACAGGGTTAGCTACTTGCTGGGTGTTGAGCAACAACTTCATACTGAACATTAGCCTGATTAGTTACCGAGCTACTTGCTGCAAATAGGAGGGCATGTGCTCAAACTGTTACAGGGTTTGGTGACAATACCAGGCATTTCATTCAGTGGTGAACACGGCAGGAGAAATGCTGCAAAAAGGTTGAGTAAATCATGTCTCTAGCTAACATTAGTAACGCGGTAGCCTACATTCCTATTTTCCACAGGGGTGCTGGTCTCAACACTTCTCTTTTCTTCTAGTTCTCCTGATTTGTCACATTGGTTTATCTGTTTAGACACTCTTGCATTCCAGGTGACTAGCTCATGAAGCCGGTTGAGAGAATGCCAGGAGTGTGCAAAGCTGTCATAAAGACAAAGGGTGACTACTTTGAAGAATGATTTGTTTAACACTTGTTTGGTTATGTGTTATTTCATAGTTTTGATGTCTTCACTATTATTCTACAATGTAGAAAATAGTACAAATAAAGAAAAACCCTTGAATCAGTAGGTGTGTCCAAACTTTTTACTGGTACTGTACATTGCAGTTGATTACCAAGATGACATTGAATGTTCCTTAGTGACCTAATTGAATCGGCTTGAAAACCTATGGAAAGACTTGAAAACGGCTGTCTAGCAATAATCAACTGCCAACTTGACAAAGCTTGAATAATAAAAAATAATAATAATGTGTAAATATTGTACAATCCAGATGTGAAAAGTATGTTTTCACATTATGTCTGCATAGGGAACACCCAAAACTGTGTTAACATTCCAATCATGTAAACATTCTGACTTTCTTTACTTTTACACAAATGAGGAGCTGGAACGGTTACTGTTAAGGATCGAGGCCCCATGACAAGTTGCAGTGATGAGTGAGCCATGTTCTCTCTAATGTTTTTCAATTACAGGATATGCTTTGGGAGCTCCCAGAGCGGGAGCCCAGTGAATTCATTATGCTGCTGGTCATGTGTAATATGGGCGACTCTAGCTCTCCCTTAGCTCTCTCTCGCTCAGCTCTCAGAGACTGGGCAGCTCTGCTTCTTTTGCACGATGCTTCTTTGGCACTCTTGTTTATTATATTTTTGACAGATGGACAGGTAGTTAGCAAGGGGTTCAGACTGACATTTAAATATTTTTGAAATATTTTGTGCCTCTGCTTATGATGGAGCAGTGCTTATTGTAAACGCTGGTGTTTTTACTTAGGATTGAAACTCTCTATTCCCATTTGACCAGTTCCTTGTCTTCTAGACAGCACAGCATTCAGCTTTAAGAGCTCAAGAGCATTACTCATTGAATGTGCTATTTATATGTCACATTTGACTGACTGCTGTGCCCCATTCAGGATGTCAGGCATGAGCATAGGAGCCAGGGGGGGGGGGGGGGGGGACATGTTAGAAGCAGGTAAAATCGACCCCCCCCGAAATAAAAAAAAACATGAAAAACAAATATCGTATTTTTTGATATATACTAATGGAAAGGCCTCTGCTGTTGGAACATAAGTCACTTCCCCTGCCCCCACTGACTGCTTTGTTCTCACTCTTGGTTGATACAAGCAGTGTGGCAGTGTGAGAGAGAAAAAGCACTGTGCAGCAACACCATCATTACTTACCGGGTAAAGTCATTTTCGTTTGCAACAATAAAGTAAGTTTAAGTAAATAGTGTATGAATGTGAATACTTTGATATGTTAAAACGAATGTGAGCAACTATAAGCTTTCTCATGGCTAGTAGCTAGTTAGCTTTATATATAAAGTTGACTGTTTTTCAATATTGCTTCAATATTGCAGATAAAACCCCAAATCTTTCAAACTATTTGTTTGCATAATTTCTAATCCCCAATTTATTTGTTTTTAAACCCTTTCAACCCCTCCGCTGATTGGAGCAAACTAACGGACACAAACACGTAATCTACTGCTATTTACAGCCACTTCCGCTCACATATACAGTACAGTCTAATCTTAATTCCACCCCTCAGATGTTCACAACCCATCTTTCCCAGTACACCACCATTTTACGATTTCCTTTTGCAACACAACCTTATTTTAATGTGATGTCTTACGACGGTCTTGAACCTCTCTATGTGTACCATTTATACCTAGATTGCCCTAAAAATAAATGATTTACCTAAGAGTATAATCATATTTCCCATTGATTGATTGTGGTTTTTCCAATCTCCTAACAGTACTATTTGTAGGGACATCTGATCACAGACATGATCACTTATCATTCACTCCTGGACCTGAATCCAAAGCGAGCCACTGAAGGACAATACCAAAAGAGATGATCTGTTTTCTCATGGCAGAGTCTGCAGAAGGTTGACTGTTTAATGCCCCATATATTAAGGATTATTTTTGTTGTGAGAATTGTATATAATCATTTAAATGGAAAAGAACTTGTTGATATTTTGTTGTTATTTTGTATATCAGTTCATAAACACGATGCCATTGTATTGGGATATAAAAAATATGTTCCCAACTATCTTGAATTTTATGCGGCATAGCTGTCAAACCTATATGAGATTAAAATATGAATAATGTGTCCTCTACGAGTATTATAATAAAAGTGTATGTTCTGACAATGTAACCTCTACAAAATAAATATTTTCCTAATAGGTTTCATATTCGTTTTATAAATCATCAAATAAAATCCCACAATAATTACAGTAAGAAACATACAGTATATATTAGGAATATATACAGTTGAAGTCAAAAGTTTACATAGACCTTGGCCAAATACATTTAAATTCAGTTTTTCATAATTACTGACATTTAATCCTAGTAAAAAGTCCCTGTCTTAGGTCAGTTAGGATCACCACTTTAATTTAAGAATGTGAAATGTCAGAATAATAGTAGAGAGAATGATTTATTTCAGCTTCTATTTCTTCATCACATTCCCAGTGGGTCAGAAGTTTACGTACACTCAATTAGTATTTGGTAGCATTGCCTTTAAACTGTTTAACTTGGGTCAAACATTTCAGGTAGCCTTCCACAATCTTCCTACAATAAGTTGGGTGGATTTTGGCCCATTCCTCCTGACAGAGTCAGGTTTGTAGGCCTCCTTGCTCGCACACACTTTTTCAGTTCTGCCCACAAATTTTCTATAGGATTGAGGTCAGGGCTTTGTGATGGCCACTCCAATACCTTGACTTTGCCACAACTTTGGAAGTATGATTGGGGTCATTGTGCATTTGGAAGAACGATTTGCGACCAAGCTTTAACATCCTGATTAATGTCTTGAGATGCTCCTTCAATATATCAACATCATTTTCCTCCTCATGATGCCATCTATTTTGTGAAGTGCACCAGTCCCTCCTGCAGCAGAGCCCCCCCCCCCACCCACACACACAACAACCCCCGTGCTTCACAGATGGGTTGGTGTTCTTCGGCTTGCAAGCCTCCCCTTGTTCCTCCAAACATAACAATGGCCATTATGGCCAAACAGTTCTATTTTTGTTTCATCAGACCAGAGGACATTTTTCCAAATAGTACAATCTTTGTCCCCATGTGCAGTTGCAAACCGTAGTCTGGCTTTTTTATGGCGGTTTTGGAGCAGTGGCTTCTTCCTTGCTGAGCGTCGATATAGGACTCGTTTTACTGTAGATATAAATACTTCTGTACCTGTTTCCTCCAGCATCTTTACAAGGTCCTTTGCTGTTGTTCTGGGATTGATTTGCACTTTTCGCACCATAGTACATTCATCTCTAGGTGACAGAACGTGTCTCCTTCCTGAGAGGTATGATGGCTGCGTGGTCCCATGGTGTTTATACTTGTGTACTAGTTTTTGTACAGATGAACGTGGTACCTTCAGGCATTTGGAATTGTTCCCAAGGATGAACTTGTGGAGGTCTCCATTTTTTCCTCTGGGGTCTTGGCTGATTTCTTTTGATTTTCCCAAGCAAAGAGGCACTGAAGGTAGGCCTTGAAATACATCCATAGGTACACCTCCAATTGACTCAAATTATGTCAATTAGCCTATCAGAAGCTTCTAAAGCCATGACATAATTTTCTGGAATTTTCCAATCTGTTCAAAGGCACAGTCAACTTAGCGTATGTAAACTTCTGAATTTTGATACAGTGAATTACAAGTGAAATAATCTGTCTGTAAACAATTGTTGGAAAAATGACTTGTGTCATGCACAAATTAGATGTCCTAACCGACTTGCCAAAACTATAGACACCTGGAATGCATTTCAATTAACAGGTGTGCCTTCTTAAATGTTAATTCGTGGAATTTCTTTCCTTCTTAATGCGTTTGAGCCAATCAGTTGTGTTGTGACAAGGTAAGCGGGTATACAGAATATAGCCCTATTTGGTAAAAGACCAAGTCCATAACATGGCAAGAACAGCTCAAATAAGCAAAGAGAAACAACAATCCATCATTACTTTAAGACATGAAGGTCAGTCAATATGGAAAATGTCACTAATTATTTTTGTTTCTTCAGGTGCAGTCACAAAAACCATCAAGAGCTATGATGAAACTGGCTCTCATGAGGACCGCCACAGGAAGGAAGACCCAGAGTTACCTCTGCTGCAGAGGATAAGTTCATTAGAGTTACCAGCCTCAGAAATTGCAGCCCAAATAAGAGACATCTCAACATCAACTGTTCAGAGGAGACTGCGTGAATTAGTCCTGAGTTAACAGAATATACAATTTTACAAGTGAGATTATCACTTACAGTTATTTTAACATATTTTAACAACAGTAGAGGCAAACAGTAGATGACATACTTTTGGGTGTCCTGGGTCGCTTAGCTAACTTAGCTTAACTTTCTGTGGTGCTATGGAACAGAACAGTAGTCTTGAATTATGATTCTTTATCCATATTCATAGAAGTATAATCTTATTTGGAATAAAACAATTTACGTTGAATGATTTACATGATCTTACCATAATGTTGATTCTGTTCTCTATTCAAAAAGGTCCATTGAGCTTACACTTCTGGAGAGCTCCTATGATATAAAAGGTCCATTGAGCTTACACTTCTGGAGAGTAGCTCCTATGATATTAAAGGTCCATTGAGTTTACACTTCTGGAGAGTAGCTCCTATGATATAAAAGGGGAAAAGGAAATTAAGTAAACACTTACAATAAAGGATGAAAGTAAGTAAATGTACAAAGGCCTGTGTTCCTGTTTGCATTTTTTTTTAAAGCTGACTGTAAATGGCATCTAGCTTTGTTTTCTCTAGTGGCTGGTGGTAAGGTCCATTCCCCTTTGACATCCCCTGGAGGTTGCTCACCAGCACGACTGCCATGATCAATGTCCATACAAAGGATGGCAGAGTTACAGCATATGCCCAGGCCAGCTTGTCAACAAACACTCCTGTCCCTGGATGGATTTCAACCTATTTAAACACGGAATGTTTCAAATGAATTTTCATCAAATAAAATATTCAAATAGAATAGACATTCATTGTTTGAATGTCTGAAAATAGATGAATGTCCCTTTAAAGCCCATTACCTGATCTGAATCAGTCACAGAAACCGGAGAGAAAGGGGGGTGGGGGTGTAGGACTGGAGAGGGCGGAGCTGGTTTGTGCAGAGCCAGACGCAGGGCTCGAGAGGGCGAAGCTGGGTTGTGCAGGGAAAGTCGCAGGGCTAGAGAGGGCGATGCTAGGTAGTGTAGGAGAAGCCATTTTCAAAGTTTCCTCAAATCTATGAGGAGAGGATATGTTTATTAGAGTTACCAGCCTCAGAAATTGAAGTCCAAATAAACGCTACAAAGTTCAAGTAACAGTCACATCCCAACATCAACTGTTCAGAGGGGACTGTGTTAATCAGGCCTTCATGGTCCAATTGCTGCAAAGAAACCACTACTAAAGGACACCAATAAGAAGATGAGACTTGCTTGGGCCAAGAAACACAAGCAATGGACATTAGACCGGTGGAAATCTGTCCTTTGGTCTGACGAGTCCAAATTTGAGATTTTTGGTTCCAACCACCGTGTCTTTGTGAGACGCAGAGTAGGTGAACGGATGATCTCTGCATGTGTGGTTTCCATCATGAAGCATGGAGGAGGAACTGTGATGGTGTCTGTGATTTATTTAGAATTCAAGGCACACTTAACCAGCATGGCTACCACAGCGATACGCCATCCCATCTGGTTTGCGCTTAGTGGGACTATAATTTGTTTTTCAACAGGACAATGACCCAACACACCTCCAGGCTGTGTAAGTACTATTTGGCCAAGAAGGAGAGTGATGGGGTACTTCATCATCTATTTCACTTCGGTCTGCACTTCGGTCTGCAGGTAGTATAACTTTTCATTACATTTCATTACATTTCATTATAGTACAACGGTTTGATTTAGCAATTTCTTCTTAGCTAGCTACATAGCCGTCTTTGTATCAAAGATAATTGCGTAATTATCGTATTTCGTCGTCCTAACGTATCTGCCCAGCAGCTAGCCAGCTAGCTAACGCCCACCGTCTTCATAGCTAGCTACATAGCCGTCTCTGTAGCTAGCTACATAGCCGTCTCTGTATCAAAGATAATTGTGTAGATAATTGTGTAGTCTAGAGCGATTTTCTAGGTTACCTAGCCAGCTATTGTCGTTCTTTTAACGCAACGTAACGTAATCAACACTGCTAGCTAGCTAGCCAGCTAGCCCCTGAATCAACAACGCAGCCAGCTATTTGTCGTCCTTAACGTAGGAGACACTGCTAGCTAGCCAACAGCTAGCCAACGTCTACCGATTAGAACTCAACAACCCGGTCGCATTCCGCCTCGCTCCACAGGTAGTATCACAGTTTCATTTCATTTTATTACAGTACAACGGCTTGATTTGTTTGATCGTAGCTAGCTACATAGCTAGCTACATAGCCGTCTCTGTATCAAAGATAATTGTGTAGTCTAGAGCGATTTTCTAGGTTACCTAGCCAGCTATTGTCGTTCTTTTAACGCAATGTAACGTAATCAACACTGCTAGCTAGCCAGCTAGCCCCAGAATCAACATTGCAGCCACTGCCAGCTAGCCTACAAAGTCAACAACGCAGCCACTGCCAGCTAGCCTACTTCAGCAGTACTGTATCATTTTTAATCATTTTAGTCAATAAGATTCTTGCTACGTAAGCTCAACTTTCTGAACATTCGAGACGTGTAGTCCACTTGTCATTCCAATCTCCTTTGCATTAGCGTAGCCTCTTCTGTAGCCTGTCAACTATGTGTCTGTCTATCCCTGTTCTCTCCTCTCTGCACAGACCATACAAACGCTCCACACCGCGTGGCCACGGCCACCCTAATCTGGTGGTCCCAGAGCGCACGACCCACGTGGAGTTCCAGGTCTCCGGTAGCCTCTGGAACTGCCGATCTGCGGCCAACAAGGCAGAGTTCATCTCAGCCTATGCCTCCCTCCAGTCCCTCGACTTCTTGGCACTGACGGAAACATGGATCACCACAGATAACACTGCTACTCCTACTGCTCTCTCTTCGTCCGCCCACGTGTTCTCGCACACCCCGAGAGCTTCTGGTCAGCGGGGTGGTGGCACCGGGATCCTCATCTCTCCCAAGTGGTCATTCTCTCTTTCTCCCCTTACCCATCTGTCTATCGCCTCCTTTGAATTCCATGCTGTCACAGTTACCAGCCCTTTCAAGCTTAACATCCTTATAATTTATCGCCCTCCAGGTTCCTCGGAGAGTTCATCAATGAGCTTGATGCCTTGATAAGCTCCTTTCCTGAGGACGGCTCACCTCTCACAGTTCTGGGCGACTTTAACCTCCCCACGTCTACCTTTGACTCTTTCCTCTCTGCCTCCTTCTTTCCACTCCTCTCCTCTTTTGACCTCTCCCTCTCACCTTCCCCCTACTCACAAGGCAGGCAATACGCTCGACCTCATCTTTACTAGATGCTGTTCTTCCACTAACCTCATTGCAACTCCCCTCCAAGTCTCCGACCACTACCTTGTATCCTTTTCCCTCTCGCTCTCATCCAACACTTCCCACACTGCCCCTACTCGGATGGTATCACGCCGTCCCAACCTTCGCTCTCTCTCCCCCGCTACTCTCTCCTCTTCCATCCTATCATCTCTTCCCTCTGCTCAATCCTTCTCCAACCTATCTCCTGATTCTGCCTCCTCAACCCTCCTCTCCTCCCTTTCTGCATCCTTTGACTCTCTATGTCCCCTATCCTCCAGGCCGGCTCGGTCCTCCCCTCCCACTCCGTGGCTCGACGACTCATTGCGAGCTCACAGAACAGGGCTCCGGGCAGCCGAGCGGAAATGGAGGAAAACTCGCCTCCCTGTGGACCTGGCATCCTTTCACTCCCTCCTCTCTACATTTTCCTCTTCTGTCGCTGCTGCTAAAGCCACTTTCTACCACTCTAAATTCCAAGCATCTGCCTCTAACCCTAGGAAGCTCTTTGCCACCTTCTCCTCCCTCCTGAATCCCCCTCCCCCTCCTCCCTCTCTGCAGATGACTTCGTCAACCATTTTGAAAAGAAGGTCGACGACATCCGATCCTCGTTTGCTAAGTCAAACGACACCGCTGGTTCTGCTCACACTGCCCTACCCTGTGCTCTGACCTCTTTCTCCCCTCTCTCCAGATGAAATCTCGCGTCTTGTGACGGCCGGCCGCCCAACAACCTGCCCGCTTGACCCTATCCCCTCCTCTCTTCTCCAGACCATTTCCGGAGACCTTCTCCCTTACCTCACCTCGCTCATCAACTCATCCCTGACCGCTGGCTACGTCCCTTCCGTCTTCAAGAGAGCGAGAGTTGCACCCCTTCTGAAAAAACCTACACTCGATCCCTCCGATGTCAACAACTACAGACCAGTATCCCTTCTTTCTTTTCTCTCAAAACCCTTGAACGTGCCGTCCTTGGCCAGCTCTCCCGCTATCTCTCTCAGAATGACCTTCTTGATCCAAATCAGTCAGGTTTCAAGACTAGTCATTCAACTGAGACTGCTCTTCTCTGTATCACGGAGGCGCTCCGCACTGCTAAAGCTAACTCTCTCTCCTCTGCTCTCATCCTTCTAGACCTATCGGCTGTCTTCGATACTGTGAACCATCAGATCCTCCTCTCCACCCTCTCCGAGTTGGGCATCTCCGGCGCGGCCCACGCTTGGATTGCGTCCTACCTGACAGGTCGCTCCTACCAGGTGGCGTGGCGAGAATCCGTCTCCTCACCACGTGCTCTCACCACTGGTGTCCCCCAGGGCTCTGTTCTAGGCCCTCTCCTATTCTCGCTATACACCAAGTCACTTGGCTCTGTCATAACCTCACATGGTCTCTCCTATCATTGCTATGCAGACGACTCACAATTAATCTTCTCCTTTCCCCCTTCTGATGACCAGGTGGCGAATCGCATCTCTGCATGTCTGGCAGACATATCAGTGTGGATGACGGCTCACCACCTCAAGCTGAACCTCGGCAAGACGGAGCTGCTCTTCCTCCCGGGGAAGGACTGCCCGTTCCATGATCTCGCCATCAAGGTTGACAACTCCACTGTGTCCTCCTCCCAGAGCGCTAAGAACCTTGGCGTGATCCTGGACAACACCCTGTCGTTCTCAACTAACATCAAGGCGGTGGCCCGTTCCTGTAGGTTCATGCTCTACAACATCCGCAGAGTACGACCCTGCCTCACACAGGAAGCGGCGCAGGTCCTAATCCAGGCACTTGTCATCTCCCGTCTGGATTACTGCAACTCGCTGTTGGCTGGGCTCCCTGCCTGTGCCATTAAACCCCTACAACTCATCCAGAACGCCACAGCCCGTCTGGTGTTCAACCTTCCCAAGTTCTCTCACGTCACCCCGCTCCTCCGCTCTCTCCACTGGCTTCCAGTTGAAGCTCGCATCCGCTACAAGACCATGGTGCATGCCTACGGAGCTGTGAGGGGAACGGCACCTCAGTACCTCCAGGCTCTGATCAGGCCCTACACCCAAACAAGGGCACTGCGTTCATCCACCTCTGGCCTGCTCGCCTCCCTACCACTGAGGAAGTACAGTTCCCGCTCAGCCCAGTCAAAACTGTTCGCTGCTCTGGCCCCCAATGGTGGAACAAACTCCCTCACGACGCCAGGACAGCGGAGTCAATCACCACCTTCCGGAGACACCTGAAACCCCACCTCTTTAAGGAATACCTAGGATAGGATAAGGTAATCCTTCTCACCCCCCCCCCCCCTTAGATGCACTATTGTAAAGTGGCTGCTCCACTGGATGTCATAAGGTGAATGCACCAATTTGTAAGTCGCTCTGGATAAGAGCGTCTGCTAAATGACTTAAATGTAAATGTAAATGTCATCAGATGACCTGGCCTCCACAATCATTTGGACCGCAGAGTGAAGGAAAAGCAGCCAACAAGTGCTCAGCATATGTGGGAACTCCTTCAAGACTGTTGGAAAAGCATTCCAGGTGAAGCTGGTTGAGAGAATACCAAGCGTGTGCAAAGCTGTCATCAAGGCAAAGGGTGGCTACTTTGAAGAATCTAAAATCTAAAATCTATTTTGATTTGTTTCACACATTTTGGTTTCTATATTATTCTATGTGTTATTTCATAGTTTTGATGTCTTCACTATTATTCTACAATATTGAAAATAATACAAATAAAGAAAACCCTTGAATGAGTAGGTGTGTCCAAACTTTTGACTGGTACTGTATAAATCAGTTGAGTCGTCTGACTCTTCTCCAAATTTTGGAGAAGGGAGCCTGCTAGGGAGCCTGAGGTTGGACACCGTTATCACTGTTGAGTGATTTAATCTTGCTTGTTGTGTGGAATCGCTTGTCTGAAACAAATACAAGGTAGAATAGGTCATTTACCATGTACCTCCCTTGATCGCTCCCCTCACTCCACCACACAACAGCGAACTTTCAGTCCATGCTGAATGAGTGAAACATAGTTCTCACTGACTTTACATGATTAGACCAGAAAATGACTGTTTCATCTAGCCAGCTACTGTTAGCACGCACCATTTCTTAGAAACGTCTTTGCTCGCCTGAGGTAGAGTATCTCATGATTAGCTGTAGATCACACTATCTACATAGAGAGTTTTCAACTGTATTTTCTGTAGCAGTCTACATACCACCACAGACCGATGCTGGCACTAAAACCGCACTCAAGGAGCTGTATACCGCTATAAGCAAACAGGAAAATGCTCATCCAGAGGTCGCATACCTAGTGTCCGGGGACTTTAATGAAGGGAAACTTAAATCAGTTTTACCTAATTTCTATCAGCATGTTAAATGTGCAACCAGAGGGGAAAAAATTCTAGACCATCTTTACTCCACACACACACACACACACACACACACACACACACACACACACACACACACACACACACACACACACACACACACACACACACACACACACTCCATTTGGCAAATCTGACCATAGTTCTATCCTCCTGATTCCTGCTTACAAGCAAAAATTAAATCAGGAAGCACCAAGTAGATGCTAAACTACAGGACTGCTTTGCGAGCACAGACTTGAATATGTTTTTCCGATGGCATTCGTCGGATGTGGCAGGGCTGGCAAACTATTACAGACTACAAAGGGAAGCACAGCCGAGAGTTGCCCAGTGACACGAGCCTACCAGACGAGCTAAATAACATCTATGCTCGCTTCGAGGCTAACACTGAAACATGCATGAGAGTATCAGCTGTTCCGGACAACTGTGCGATCACGCTCTCCGGCAGCCGATATGAGTAAGACCTTTTAGACAGACAAACAAAGTAATGACAAAATGCACACTACTGTGAACACACTTACCATCCCTCTCTCTGTACATGTATGTTTCTGTCATTTGTGTTGTTTAATTAGTTCATACATGGGTTACTACATGATACAAAGAAAAAAGTCCCTAAGAAAGGAGGCAGGGACCGCTCAAGAGCGAGAGACTCATAGCTGATAACTACACTCATAGAATTGGTAATACTTTAAATATGAACAACCGCTCATTCGAAAATAAATTGACCAGGTCCTGCCATGTAGTTCTGGGCTGATCCCTCACCTTCCTCATGATCATTGATGCCTCACAAGGTGAGATCTTGCATGGAACCCCAGACTGAGGGTGATTGACCGTCATCTTGAACTTCTTCCATTTTCTAATAATTGCGCCAACAGTTGTTGCCTTCTCAATAAGCTGCTTGCCTATTGTCCCATCCCAGCTTTGTGCAGGTCTACAATTTCATCCCTGATGTCCTTACACAGCTCTCTGGCCTTGGCCATTGTGGAGAGGTTGGAGTCTGTTTGATTGAGTGTGTGGACAGGGGTCTTTTATACAGGTAACGAGTTCAAACAGGTGCAGTTAATACAGGAAATGAGTGGAGAACATGAGGGATTCTTAAAGAAAAACTAACAGGTCTGTGAGAGCCAGAATTCTTACTGGTTGGTTGGTGATCAAATACTTATGTCATGCAATAAAATGCAAATTAATTACTTAAAAATCATACAATGTGATTTTCTGGATTTTTGTTTTAGATTCCGTCTCTCACAGTTGAAGTGTACCTATGATAACAATTAAAGACATCTACATGCTTTGTAAGTAGGAAAACCTGCAAAATCGGCAGTGTATCAAATACTTGTTCTCCCCAGTGTATTTACAAGTGTATGTCTTGTTGTCTCTCTCTGTGGTTGCCGGTCCATCTGCTGGAGAGAGTTGACAGAAAAGTGTCTGGTTGCGTTCCTAATGGATACATCAGGTGTACCCATGTTGTCGCATAGAATAACTGTTTCGGCGGTTTTCGGTATTCTTCGTCCTCGGCTAAGCACATTTCCAGCTGCAGACTGAAAAGACCTCGTCTAAGATTTGCTCCTTCTGTGGCAATGTTTTAGAGTTGAACCATTTATAGTCTCCTCGGCCTCCTCGGCCTATAGAGTTGTAGTTCTTAACCATTTCACATGTAGCTACCTCTCCATACTTTTCTGGTCTTGTAGTTCTAAACCATTCGTGAGCCGGGTAGCCACCGCTGTACGCTGTCTGGTCTAATGGCCTATAGAATTATAGCCATTCCAACGTGGGGACTCCGTCCTGGCGTTCTCTGACTTAATGTACATTTAGTAGGTCGTGGGTTTTATACTCTGTGGAAGAAGGGGACGTTCCATGACACTGACCAAGTCTATGCTCACGTGGGCATGGCTACTGGCTTGGTTAAAACCGTTATATAAAGAACAATTCTCATTTAGAAGGCTAACATCACATTACATCTTTTCACAAATATTTTCATATTTACTCATTCATTTTATCCAACATCTAGATGTAAATCTGATCATTGAAACGTGTACACAAACAGAGATACAGTAAAGTGGGTCTCTTGTCTTTCATGAGGTCACCAAATGAAGCAGCTTTGACAGGAGTGTTCTTTAAATACCCACGGACCATTCCCACATTCTCAAAATATAAATATTGTTTAATTATTCAAACTTTTTATTGTCCAAGTGTCTCTCTGTGTTCCACAGTTTACATTCCAAACACGAACACTACAGAGCATAGAGGCAGCGTATTTTACGACCGCCATAAAACAGCCGACTTCCCACTCGCCCCCCTCTACGAGAGAGAGCACGCTGTAGAGTGGACCCACTGTAACCTGATCCTTCAGATCGTCACAGGAGAGTAATGACAGGGTCATATCAGATCATGATTGAGCTGCCCCCGACACAGCGAGAGAGGTTCCTGTGAACTCTGTGGTGAGATGCTACAAGGGAATTGCTCTAAATGGAGAAATAGTTCATGGTCAAACGCACAGCAAAACAAAACAAAGAAACAACTCCGTAGTTCTTTTGAAGGGTGGGAGTTTTTTAAACTTTCATCTCCCACTTTCTTAACACTTGATGATCAGTGTTTGTATGCCATAGGAAATTATGGTCATTACACAGTGTAGAAGTTGGCCAGAGGATCTATGATCAGAACACTGCTGACCTACATGTCAACCATCCACTTCCAAACAGGCTTTCCCAAAGCCATAAACACAAAACAGGTAGTCAGGCCATGCATGAAAATTCAGTGTCCGTAGTCCAGTTCGATTGTATGTAGGTTTATATCTCTGCATGTCCTCAATATTGTAAAAATCATAACAATTAGACAGTCCCCATTGCCTAGATCTTTCCATATATTGTATATTGTATGACACTGACGGGAGGGTTTAGAATGTCATGCAGAAGTTTTTACTGGTTGCTGGAAACAGTGAACACAATTGCACATACTTATCTTCTGATGAAAACAACGTGTATTTTCTGTGAACACTTAACAGTGAATGTTGTATATACTGGTGATATTTGAATTTGATGTTTTCCATCCTTGAACCCAAATATGGCATGTGAACATCGTGAAAAACACAATAAATACAATTAATCATGGAATTAGCCTCTGTACTTGTTATTAGTATGATCCAAGTACTTTGAAATGTGTATGTTCCATGTATGTAAGACCTTACATGTCTCTCACATGATTTTTATACAACACATGCAACATTTCTGTTTGGCTAAAGCTTGACCACCCATATACACTGTAAGTCAGATATTACAAGAATCCCCCATGAATCTTGTAAAAATTGGACATAAGAGTTTTTTTCAAAGGACTGCAAAGGACTGTAAGTAAGGTTCTTGGCAACTGCCCGCACACCACCCCTGTCAAACTAGTTGGCAAATTCGATGTCTTAGATGTCTTTAACTTAATCACAGTGATTATGTATTATGAAGGTGTGCTCCATGTGTTAAAGGCCCAGTGCAGTCAAAAATATGATCAACCTGTGTTTTATATATATTTCCACACTATGACTGTAAAAATACTGTGAAATTGTTAAAATAATGATAATGCCCTTTTAGTGTAAGAGCTGTTTGAAAAGACTGCCTGAAATGTAAGCCTGTTTTGGTGAGATAGAGTTTTGGCCTGCCTGGTGACATCACCAGATGGTAAATTTGTTAATATACCAATAAAGAAGAAGCTATTTATGTTTATTTTTGAACATTCTGTCACGCCCTGACCTTAGATTCTCTGTTTTTCTATTTATTTTGGTTAGGTCAGGATGTGACTAGGGTGGGTACTCTAGGGTTTTTGTCATCTAGGGTTTTTGTATGTCTATGTTGGCCTGATATGGTTCCCAATCAGAGACAGCTGTTTATCGTTGTCTCTGATTGGGGATCATGATAATTGCGTAGAGTGGTGATTGATTAATTTCAGTTTGACCTTTCATCCCTACTTTTTTTTTACTAAAACAGTTAACTGTGTATTTTTCTGGTTATTATTACAGTATAATAACTGTATTATAAGTTTTAAAATGTTAAGTTATAAACCATTCAGTATGTAGAGCAGCAGTAGTAACAATCTGACAAAAGGGAAGTGAGAAAAATACTAGGAAATGAATCATACAGGTGCAGAGAAATACAAAACGGATATTTAATAAGAATATATCCACATTAACAGTTACACTTCTATTTAGCAAAGTATTTAATGGCCTTGGCCCTAAGACTGATTAGACTGTACCAGAGTAAGTGCCCTTCTGCAAGGGCCCCCTTAGCCTTGTAAATTTGCCCATTTGTAAGTTAAGATTGGTTTGTATCCTTTTCTTAAAAGTCACTAGAAATGAGCATTTAAAACCTGTTTTTCAAATATTTTTCCAGGGGCAGGACCCCCCACAATGTCAGAGTCGCTCCTACACCACCTGGTGACAGGCTGTACAATTCCATTTGTAAAGCTCTCAAAAACATAACAGAAAGAAAGCTGTCACAGAAGTGGATCAACATCTGATGAACAGGTTAAGCACAAAGAGCTGGCAAAGACACCTCTAGCAATGACAGTCAATGTGCATCAAACTACACAGGAAAGTGGATCAAAAAGAGTATGGTACAACAGGGAGCCAATCTGGGAAAATTAACGAGGTTGGAGATAGGTGATTTGATTGTTTCGACTCAAAGCCAAGCTAATCCAAGACTTCCTGTGCTGTTGTATCTTTGCCAAATAGAAACAGTGGGAGGCATAGACATGATAACAATGATGGATAGAGGCAAGATGTATGTATTACTGTATTTGCATAATTGCGTCTGAAACACCAGTGCTTACTTGGCACATGCCAGTACTTGCTCACTGAAAAAACACACACAAATACACTCTCTCACACACACAGACACCGTAGTGGGTTCACTCCAAGTTTGTCTGATCGGGGATCTCAGGGATGGATTTTCAAGCAAAGACACAATCAAACCAGTTAACAAAGCAGACAGGACACATGGGATTGGATTCAATGAATAGAAATAGGATCTATTTCCCTTATCCCTTGGATTGATATGCGCGCGCACACACACACATACACACACATACACACACACATACACACACATACACACACACACGCGCGCACACACATACACACACACACTGTCACGGATCCGTCTGAAACTTTCATTGTGCACACCAGGTCCCTTTTCCCACTGATTGTATTTGTATATATGTGCCCTTTGTTCACCATGGTGGTGTCGGTTATTGTTACTATGTCCGTTGGTGTGTGTGTACCTGTGCTGTGTGTTTTAGGCTTTCGTGCCCTTGTGGATTGCGCAGATGCTTATGGGTCTCGTCCCATGTGTTAATCATTGTGTGCGTGTGTTATTTATTCGAGGTACTCCTCCCTCCTTTGTTTTGGGTTTCTGCCCTGTGTTTTGTTACATGTTTGTTTGGTCTTCGTCCCCGTGCCTTTACAAGTGCACACGGTAAATTGGGTGAAATAAAAACCCATATTAATCATTCCCGCGTCTGTCTCCCGAATCATTCATGCCAACGTGACACACACCTACACACCCGACACACACACATCCTGATATATATATATACTAGGTTGTGGATCCGTCCAGAGATTGTGCCCTATAAGTGACCCTGAGCTGGCAGCCTCCATTACTTTATACTGAGGCAATCAGTCGGCCTAGCCTACTGATTGGGAGGAAAACAGGCCTTATGTGAGACGGGAGAGGAGAGTGTATTTGTGTACAGAATGTTACAGTATATGGGTCTTTCTATAAACTAGGGTACCAGTGAGGATTTCCTACACTGGACAATTATTTCATGACATTAAATTAAAGTTATAAGGGGGTATCATAGCTATATTAAATTACATTTATGAGTTGATATAAAACCTATGTTTAATCCTCTATCATGATTGGTGTCTGGACGGATTTGTGCACAATTGTGTGACGTTAAATATGACTTTTCTGTCCTTGCATTTATGGAAGTGTAAGTTGTTGTTATAGCATATATTACACATTGAACATGAACCTTGTAAGAATCCTGGATCTAGCTGTAGGACAGTTTTTTTGTATTGAGAGCTCAGAAATGCATTGTAGCTACTGTATGTAACATTTAGTGTCTCCTTATGTTATTGGGTGAAAACCGTTTTCATGGGCACTCAAATTCAAAAAAGTAAATGTGACTGCAAAATGATTGTCACATATGTAGAATGCATTGGCAAGCCCTAAAAAATATATATTCTTAAAGTGGTAATTGCATACATTGCTTTTTTACACAGTGCTCTGTATGTGACAGAGCACTGTTTCTACAACTGGTGTATCTGCTCTCTACAGCTGTGTCTAAATGACTTCTGTTAGGATACTTTGCTCTTTGACCTCCCTGTTGTTCCCTTCACATCCCTGAGGGTTGGGAGGGAAAGGGTACGATTGTCCCCCACCCTCTCCTCTCTATGAAGAAAGTGTGTGTGTGTGTCTGTGTCTGAGTGGCACTTTCATCTGAATGATCAAGTGAGATGGAAATCTTTTGATTTAGGAGAGTTGTCCTGGATCTCTGTCTTTGTTCTCTCCCTCTCTCTCTCGTTCTCTTGTTCTCTCGTTCTCGGTCTTTCTGTCTCTTCCAAAATACTGTCCGTGTTTGGCAAATCACCTTAAAGGTTGCTTGGACACTATAGTTCACAAGGACCAGGCATACTGTGTGCCTAGTTGGAAATAATCAACAACCTTTTTCTGTTGAGAGATAGTAGAGGATGTAGGATGTAGGATCAGGATCTGGGAGTCTTTTCTGTAGATGAAGAAAAAGCTTTTGATAGTGTATGTCATGCCTATCTGTTTAGGACCATGGAAGCTTTTGGCCTGGGTAGTGGGTTTAGATCATGGGTTAAGCTACTGTAGTGCGGGGCTTCCGGTATGGTACATCCGAGGGTGTGGGTTGAGCCGGCTAGTCCCAGGTAGGAGAAGGATTAGGCAGGGGCCCCCACTTTCAGGTGAGTTCTACTGTCTAACCATAGAACCACTGCTGTGTAGGCTGAGGGAGAGGCTGCAGGGGATGTCAGTTCCGGGGGCAGTGGGTGGGGAGTTGGTTTCAGTGTCGGCTTATGCTGATGATGTGATGGTTTGTCAAGGGGCATGGAGATGTGGACGACGTTAGCAGGGCTTTGGTGTTTGAGCGGGCGGCATCAGCTAAGGTGAATTGGGAGAAGAGCGAGAGTCTGATTACGGGGAGATGAGCCAAAGCAGGATGTCCTAGTCTTCCTGGGGGGCTACAGTGGGGCAGAGTTGGGATGAAGTTCCTAGGGGTATTTTGGGGGTCCTCAGAATTTCAGTAGAGAAACTGGGAGGGGCTGGTGGTTCAGGTTGCAGCTAAGTTGTCTAAATGTTGGTGGTTGTTGCCACTAATGTCTTTCATGGGAAGGGTCCTGGTCACTAACAACTTGGCCGCTTCAATGCTTTGGCACAGGCTGATGGTGTTGGACCCCCAAAAGAGTCTCGTCAGACAACTGCAAAAGTTACTTGTGGACTTTTTTGGATCAACACTGGACACGCACAGCAGTGTTACACCTGCTTTTGCATGAAGGTGGACAAGGGCTGGTGGACATTGGGTCCAGAGTTGCACCTTGGACCTGGAGCAAGTTGGTAGGTCAACCATTACTCCACTCGACCGTGCTGTGCTTCGAGCATGAAAAGAGACTCTAACTGTTCAGAGACGTTTCATGGTCAGGAGCTTGGATAATGGAGGAGCCAGCAACATGGCAAAGGCTTCTTCCATAAAGTCCTCCAGGCTGCTGCAGCAGGGGGTGAAGGGGGTCTATGCAGCACCTCCGAGCGCCTTCAGAGAGCCGCAGCAGAATGGGCAGAGACTGATTTGTCTAACTATGGATGGCAATGACCTACCTTCGTTTACCATCACTGCTGCTGTAGGAGAGCACCAGGAGGGTGAGAAGATGATTTTATCGGGTAACACTTTATTTTGATAGTCTGTAGAGCATCTACAGATGGACTATCAGTTACATTTCAACTAACTATCTACTAACCCTAACCGTAAACCTTATCCTAACCCTAAACTTAATCTTTACCCTAACCCTTATTCTAAACCTAACCGTAACCTTATAACCTTATCCCTGTATAAGTCTCCAATAGAGAAGTGCACTGCTGATCTAGAGTGGAGGATGATTCACAGGGCTATCGCTATGAACAGATACGTGTGGTATCTTGATCCATCAGTGAGGAGGGGGTGTCTGTTCGATGGGATGAGGAGACAGAGAGCATCTGTTTTTCATTGGTTCCAGGCTGGCAGGGCTGTTTTCTGTCCTGGGTGGGTGGAGTACAGGGCTAGGGTTGAGCTATGCTGCTGTGGCTGGTACAGGCTCAGCTGCCACAGGAGCATACCTACTGTAAACTGGTGAACCGCCTGGGAGAGTTTGCAGAGGTCAGCCGGGGGGGCGAAGAGGTGGGTTTGGTTTTAACTTTTTAGGTCCATTGCAATGAAGTAAAGATTGTGCCTGTAATGATGTAACTATTGGGCAATTACATTTTTAAATAAAAAATATCTCTCTCTCTTCCATCTGTTCTTATGTTTGGCCTTTTACACTCCTTCTCCTCCCTCCAACAGGAAGAGGAAACAAGGTGGGGTTAACACTTAAGACAGTAATCACATCTGCTTCCCTTAGAGCTGTCTCCCTGGGAGACGGAGGATCTGTCTCCCTGATAGCTCAAAGTGAAGCCAACTTGTATCAGTAATTGCATAGGGATCCAGAGGGATGGATTTAAAGAGAAGAACTGCAGAGTAATATAATTTTGGATGTGAAAGCGCAGCTACCACCAACTGACAGACTGCTATTTATAGACTTGTTGCACTCTATAGGATGGGACAAAACCAATAGTTAGAACCATGTACTGTATGATGGAGAGGCAAGTTTCCATTGTACATCCAAGCTCAGTTTTTTTTACAACATATTTCTTTACAGCTTTTGAAAACTGTAGGGTATGCCATGTTTTTCCCCCTCTCAGGAGAAGCCTCTCACAGCTGGAAGAACATCACAGAACATCACCATCTGACTCCCCCCAGCCTTCATCAACACCCTGTGTTAAGTCACACACACACACACACACTCCAGTCCAACCCCATCCTCATTCATCATTAGCCACCGGACCCCTCTTAGCTGCCCCTCATCATTTGGGTATTTTTCCATAATCACTGGTAAGTCGAATTAGTCCCAATGTGCCTCTGAGCTGCTCCTGGAGAGAAGAGATTACAGTACTAGAGGGCTGGAAAGAGAGGGAGGAAGAGAGAGAGAGAGTGAGGGATGGAGAGAAATAAAATAAACAAGGTTAGAGGGAGGGATAGAGATTTACAGAGAGTGAGATGGTACTGAAGAGAGGCATAGAAAAACAGAGCGAGAGAGAGAAATATATATATATATATATTTTTTTTTAATTCACCTTTATTTAACCAGGTAGGCAAGTTGAGAACAAGTTCTCATTTACAATTGCGACCTGGCAATATATATATATATATATATATAGAGGGAGACCAAGAATGAGAGATGGAGAATGACATAACGTCCACACTTCTTCCCTGTAGATATATCATTAACAGGGTCACTTTCGCAATAACAAAAGGTCTTCCTCTTTTAATTTGTTTCCGGAAAAATACAACTGTGAAACATCCACACTCACTGCTCTATCGTTACTTCTACAAACAATAACTGTCCCAGCACACTCACTGCTCTATGGTTACTTCTACAAACAATAACTGTCCCAGCACACTCACTGCTCTATCGTTACTTCTACAAACAATAACTGTCCCAGCACACTCACTGCTCTATCGTTACTTCTACAAACAATAACTGTCCCAGCACACTCACTGCTCTATCGTTACTTCTACAAACAATAACTGTCCCAGCACACTCACTGCTCTATCGTTACTTCTACAAACAATAACTGTCCCAGCACACTCACTGCTCTATCTTTACTTCTACAAACAATAACTGTCCCAGCACACTCACTGCTCTATCTTTACTTCTACAAACAATAACTGTCCCAGCACACTCACTGCTCTATCTTTACTTCTACAAACAATAACTCAGCACACTCACTGCTCTATCGTTACTTCTACAAACAATAACTGTCCCAGCACACTCACTGCTCTATCTTTACTTCTACAAACAATAACTCTCCCAGCACACTCACTGCTCTATCTTTACTTCTACAAACAATAACTGTCCCAGCACACTCACTGCTCTATCTTTAATTCTACAAACAAAAACTCAGCACACTCACTGCTCTATCGTTACTTCTACAAACAATAACTGTCCCAGCACACTCACTGCTCTATCTTTACTTCTACAAACAATAACTCTCCCAGCACACTCACTGCTCTATCGTTACTTCTACAAACAATAACTGTCCCAGCACACTCACTGCTCTATCGTTACTTCTACAAACAATAACTGTCCCAGCACACTCACTGCTCTATCTTTACTTCTACAAACAATAACTGTCCCAGCACACTCACTGCTCTATCGTTACTTCTACAAACAATAACTGTCCCAGCACACTCACTGCTCTATCTTTACTTCTACAAACAATAACTGTCCCAGCACACTCACTGCTCTATATTTACTTCTACAAACAATAACTCTCCCAGCACACTCACTGCTCTATCGTTACTTCTACAAACAATAACTGTCCCAGCACACTCACTGCTCTATCTTTACTTCTACAAACAATAACTCTCCCAGCACACTCACTGCTCTATCGTTACTTCTACAAACAATAACTGTCCCAGCACAATCACTGCTCTATCGTTACTTCTACAAACAATAACTGTCACAGCACAATCACTGCATAATTCAGGGATTCCTAAACCTGGTACTCGGGAGCCCTAGTGGTGTACATTTTGGTTTTTGCCCTCAACAAATCATCAAGCTTTGATCAATTGAATCAGCTCTGTAGTGCTTGGGCAAAAACCAAACCCTTGGGGTTCAGAGCACTGAGTTTGGGAAACGCTGGTAATCACAGCAATTTCAAGACTAGGGTGCTAAAATATGGTGTGAAGTGGAGATAATCAATATGTTTATTGCAGTTAATGTACTGCCTTCAGGGAACCGTGGAGAAGGAGATGAAGGACTGTGGCCTGTCATGCAAAACAAGTGTGATGCGTCGACAGAGATGGTCGCCTTGCTTCAGGTCCTTAGAAAACTATGCAGTTATTTGTTTTTTTTATGTATTATTTCTTACATTGTTAGCCCAGAAAATCTCAAGCGTTATTACATACAGTCGGGAACTATTGGATATAAAAGCGACGTCAACTTACCATTGTTACGACCAGGAACACGTCTTTCTCGAAGCGGATCCTTCGTTCGGACCTCCCCCCTGGACATGCGATCTTATCCCAGAGGCCGACCCAAAACAACGCGGTCGCCGCAGGAGAGGCAGACTGAGTGGCCTACTGGTCAGACTCAGAAGGCGAGCACACCATCCACCGCTTCCGAGCATATTACTCGCCAATGTCAAATCTCTAGATAACAAGGTGGACGAAATTAGGGCACGGTTTGCCTTCCAGAGAGACATCAGAGATTGTAACATTTTCTGTTTCTCGTAAACATGGCTCACTCAGGATATGTTGTCAGAGTCGGGACAGCCACCCGGTTTGTTCACGCATCGTGCCGACAGAAACAAACATCTCTCTGGTAAGAAGAAGGGCGGCGGTGTATGCCTAATGATTAACAACTCATGGTGTAATCACAACAACATACAGGAGCTCAAGTCCTTTTGTTCACCCAACCTAGAATTCCTTACAATCAAACGCCGACCTCATTATCTTCCAAGAGAATTCTCTTCGATTACAGTCACGGCGGTGTATACCCCCCAAATAGATCCCTCGTCGGCCCTAAAAGAACTTCACTGGACTCAATGTAAACTGGAAACCTGTCACACCCTGACCATAGTTTGCTTTGTATGTTTCTATATTTTGGTTGGTCAGGGTGTGATCTGAGTGGGCATTCTATGTTGGATGTCTTGTTTGTCTATTTCTATGTCTGGCCTGATATGGTTCTCAATCAGAGGCAGGTGTTAGTCATTGTCTCTGATTGGGAACCATATTTAGGTAGCCTGGGTTTCACTGTGTGTTTGTGGGTGATTGTTCCTGTCTCTGTGTTTTGCACCAGATAGGACTGTTTTAGGTTTTCACACGTTTGTTGTTTTGTTAGTTTATTCGTGTACAGTTTCTTTATTAAAGTACAATGAATAACAACCACGCTGCATTTTGGTCCGCCTCTACTTCACCTAAAGAAAACCGTTACAAAACCGTACATCCCGAGGCTGCATTTATTGTAGCTGGGGATTTTAACAAAGCTAACCTAAGAACCATACACCCTAAATTCTATCAGCATATTGAATGCACGACAAGAGCTAGTAGCTATTTGGATCATTGCTACTCAAACTTCCGTGATGCATACAAAGCCCTCCCCCACCCTGCCTTCGGCAAAACTGACCACGACTCCATTTTGCTGCTCCCAGCCTATAGACAGAAACTTAAACAGGAAATGCCTGTGCTCAGGTCAATACAATGCTGGTCTGACCAATCGGATTCCACGTTTAAAGATTGCTTCGATCACGTGGACTAGGATATGTTCCGGATAGCCTCAGACAATAACATTGATGCATACGCTGACTCAGTGAGCAAGTGCATCGGAGATGTCGTTCCCTCTGTGACCATTAAAACCTTCCCTAAGAGGAAACCGTGGATTGATGGCAGCATTCGCGCAAAGTGAAAGCGCAAACTAGCGCTTTTAATCATGGCAAGGAGACCGGAAACACAACCAAATACAAACAGTGCAGCTTCCCTCCGAAAGGCAATCAAACAAGCAAAGTGTCAGTATAGAGACAAAGTAGTCGCAATTCAATGGCTCAAACACGAGACGTACAGTATGTGGCAGGGTCTATAGTCAATCATGGATTACAAAAAGAAAGGCAGGTGTTAGTCATTGTCTCTGATTGGGAACCATATTTAGGTAGCCTGTTTTGTGTTGGGTTTTGTGGGTGGTTGTTTCCTGTCTTTGTGTTTGCTGCACCAGATAGGGCTGTTTTGGTTTTGCCACGTTTATTGTTTTGTAGTTTGTTCAAGTGTCTCTTATTAAAGAACCATGAACTTCAACCACGCTGCGTTTTGGTCCACCTCTCCTTCCCAGGATGAAAGCCGTTACAGTAATTTTTGCTATGTTCTTCCCTTTTGTTTTGGGTGCCAACAGGGCTGTGGCGGTCATTCAATTTTGTCAGCTGGTTGTCATGCAAATGCTGCCGGTCTCACAGTAATTGACCGCTAATTAACATAAATGTTTAGCATCTCCAGGCCTCCATATACAAGCCGCTGATGTGTGCCTTTGGAACAACTACATTTAAAAAAGTCTAAATCCATTTAATATACACCTTCACAATAAATCCATTATTTATTTTAGGCAGGTCTAAAGAAACATGATACAAAGAAAATGTATTTCAGAAGAAGCGAATATGAGTGGCCTACTGTATGTTATCTGGCTATACACCATGCCATAGGCTGTAAGCTAGTCCATTTAGCAGACGAGATCTGCCTATATGTCCCGTGCCATTATTTTATTTCATTGTAATAGAATAATAGACTGAATCTTAGCTGAATACAAAAGAGAGGTTTCACCACTGGGTGTATACAGTGCAGCCAGCTTCTCAGGATCCATCTCATTGTGCTTCAATCTATAGCTAGAAGACTCCTGATATCTCCAGGAGGGATAAGTATAATTTTTGTTCAGTAGTCTGTTGTCTAGTACTGTCTTTTTGCTAGCTAGGGCCATCTACTTTAAGTGTAATCTTTCTTCCCAGTAGGCTACTTGGTGTGTGAACTGCTGACTACCAGTGGTGGAAAAAGTACTTAATTGTCATACTTGAGTAAAAGTAAAGATACCTTAATAGAAAATGACTAAAGTGAAAGTTACCCAGCAAAATACTACTTGAGTAAAAGTCTAAAAGTATCTGGTATTAAATATACTTAAGTACAGTGGTAGAAGTAAAAGTAAATGCTATTCATCAAATTCCTTATATTTGTAAGTCGCTCTGGATAAGAGCGTCTGCTAAATGACTTAAATGTAAATGTAAATGTTAAGCAAACTAGACACTATTTTCATATTATTTTTAATTATGGACAGAAAGGGGCACACTCCAACACTCAGACATAATTTACAAACACAGTAGTTGTGTTTTGTGAGTCCATCAGATCAGAGGCAGTAGGGTGCCATAATTCTGTCCTGCTTGAGCATTCAAAGTGTAACTTTTGTGTGTCAAGGAATGTGTAAGGAGTAAAAAGTACATTATTCTCTTCAGGAGTGGAGTAAAAGTAAAAGTTGTCAGAAATATAGTAAAGTACAGATACCCCCCAAAAAGCTTAAGTAGTACTTAAAAGTATTTTTACTTAAGTACTTAACGCCACTACTGACTATTCACTTGTAGATGATTGTTGACACATCAACCAGGATCAAGGGGCAGGTCAATTTGTGACTTGTTTTGGTAATCAGTGGCTGTATTGGAGGGGAAGTGGTTTCTCATCTCTTAAGCAATCAATAATAAGTACAGGGAGGTATGCTCTTCAATTAGTATTAGTACTTCAGTCTTCCCTGGTTCCTCAGCGGCCACTGAGTTGCAAAGAAAAAGCCATATATCAGACTAGCCAATAAAAATAAAAGATTAAGATGGGCAAAAGAACACAGACACTGGACAGAGGAACTCTGCCTAGAAGGCCAGCATCCCGGAGTCACTTCTTCACTGTTGACGTTGAGATTGGTGTTTGCGGGTACTATTTAATGAAGCTGCCAACTGAGGACTTGTGAGGCGTCTGTTTCTCAAGCTAGACACTCTAATGTACTTGTCCTCTTTCTCACTTGTGCACCGGGGCCTCCCACTCCTCTTTCTATTCTGGTTAGAGCCAGTTTGTGCTGTTCTGTAAAGGGAGTAGTACACAGCCTTGTACGAGATCTTCAGTTTCTTGGCAATTTCTCGCATGGAATAGCCTTCATTTCTCAGAACAAGAATAGACTGACGAGTTTCAGAAGAAAGTTATTTTTTACTGCCTATTTTGAGCCTGTAATCAAACCCACAAATGCTGATGCTCCAGATACTCAACAAGTCTAAAGAAGGACAGTTTTATTGCTTCTTTAATCAGACCAACAGTTTTCAGATATGGGCCTCTGTACGCCTATGTAGATATTCCATAACAAATCTGCCGCTTCCAGCTACAATAGTCATTTACAACATTAACAATGTCTACACTGTATTTCTGATCAATTTGATGTTATTTTAATGGACAAAAAATGTGCTTTTCTTTAAAAAACAAGGATATTTATAAGTGACACAACTTTTGAACTGTGTTTTCTATCCCAGTTCACTCTTCTCCCTGTAGGCTTTACAGATGCCCCCCACCCTTCTAATTTAGTGTACCCTGCACACACAACCCATGTGGAATTCCTGGGCTCCGGAAGCTTTTGGAACTGCTGATCTACGGTCAAGAATGCAGAGTTCATTTCAGTCTATGCTGCCCTTCAGTCCCTTGACATTTTGGCCCTGACCGAGACATGGGTCATCCCAGACAACACTGCTACTCCAGCTGCTCTTTCTTCATCTGACTATGTTTTTTCTCATAATCCAAGAGCATCTGGTTGTGTCGGTGTTGGCACAGGTCTACTCATTTCTCCTAACTGGAGATTTTATATTTTCTCCTCTCTCACCTGTCCATCTGCTCATTTTAATTCCATGCTGTCACTGTCACTTGTCCACTCAATTTTAACATTGCTGTCATCTATCGCCCACCAGGTGCCTTTGGAGAGTTCCTCAATGAACTTGACACCTTGATAAGCTCATTTCCTGACGATGGCTCACCGCTCTTCGTACTTTCCGACTTTAACCTCCAGACGTCTGTCTTGGATTCATTTCTTTCGAACTCTCTCTTTCCCCTCCTTGCCTTTGTTGACCTCACCCTTTTCCAATCCCCTCCATCTCACAAGGCAGACAATATGCTTGACCTCCTCTTTATTAGAAGCTGTTCACCTACTACTCTCATTGCAACCCCCTTTCAGGTCTCTGGTCACCACTTTGCTTCCTTTTCTGTCTCTCTTTCCTCCAACCCTAGCCACTCAGCCCTTACCAAGATGGTCATGCGCCATCGCAATCTTCGCTGTCTCTCCCACTACTCTCTCCTCTTCTATCCTATCATCTCTCCCTTCTTCTAAATCCTTCTCTCTCCTGTCTCCTGATTCTGCCTTTTCGACCCTACTCTCCTCCCTTTCCGCATGGTGTGACTCACACTGCCCCCTTTCCTCCCGACCTGCTCAGCCCTCCCCTCCTGCTCTGTGGCTGAGTAACTCATTGTGAACTTACAGAACAAGGCTGCGGGCAGCTGAGCAAAAACGGAGGACAAATAAACTTCCAGAGGACCTATCATCTTTTCACTCCCTCCTCTCTACATTCTCTTCCTCTGTATTCGCTGCTAAAGCCACTTTCTATCACTCAAAATGTAAAGCTTCTGCCTCAAACCTCAGGAAATTATTTTCCACCTTCTCCTCCCTCCTTAATCCTCCACCCCTCTCCATCCCTCCTCCCTCTCTGCTGATGACTTGGCCAACCTCTTTGAAAAGAAGGTTGACAACATCCGCTCCTTATTCAATCAGCCTATTGAGTCTATTGGTCCCACTCACACAGAACCTGAAACCATACCTTTTCAAAGAGTCTTAAATAATCCCCTTCCTCAACTTGACCCGCCCCCACAAAATAACTTTCCTGAACCAACACTTGCACTCGACCCCCCCCCCCCCCCCAGCTCTGACTTTGCTGATAACTACTTTATTGACAAAGTATAGCTATCTTAAGATGAATGCATTGCAATTTTAGAACTAATCATAATTTGTTTATTTGACCTTTAATTAACTAGGTAGGTCAGTTAAGAACAA